>NC_084623.1:37548876-37703876 GCF_033978795.1 Nerophis ophidion | reverse complement strand
AGGCGCCAACGCCCCCCGCGACCCCAAAAGGGAATAAGCGGTAGAAAATGGATGGGATGGATGGATATATACTTACACACACACACACACACACATATATATGTATATATATATATTTATATATATATATATATATATATATATATATATATATATATATATATATATATATATATATATACACATATATATATGTATATATATATATATATATATATATATATATATATATATACATGTATATATGTATATATATATATATATATATATATATATATATATATATATATATATATATATGTATGTATATATATATATATATATATATATATATATATATATATATATATATATATATATATATGTATGTATATAAATGTATATTTAAATTCATGAGCTCTTTGAGTGACATAACAAGTAAACCAGGGATAACTTAAGGGAAACTCCCAACCTCGTAAAAACGGATTTCCATATCATGCAGAACAAGAGTACAGTACACATCTGAAAAGTTGATATTGTAGAAACGAGTCCTTTAAAAAAATTTCTGGACACTTCCCATGCTCTCTATCACCTTACCAGCCTCTTCTCCCTAGAAGTGTTAGTGTTGAGCTGAAGTGTCTCGTCTGCCTTTTAAGCGAATAGTGACACTAATGACCAACTTTGAAGCTGTGACATAGATGGCATGAGTGGAGGATGAGGGACATGTGAAAGGGGAGGATTGTGGAGAAGATCAGAGGACTGATGCTTGAGCGGGCAGAGGAGGGTTTGGTTTGAAGGACATATTAAAATGATTCAACTTCGTTAAAATACTGGAGGGTTGGAGAAAAGGACATTTGGATCCGATGGTTGACGGTATATATGGTGATACATTTAAAATCATGTAAATAATATACAACATGGTTACTTGAAAAATTAGTTGTGATTAAACTTTAACGCAGAGAAACACCAATACAGGTAGTGCATCTTTTCCTTAACTTTACAGTGATTTGGTTATTCCAAGTCTCATGGTGGTGCCGGCATACTTTCAATATAATCACAAATATTTGTTTTATATACAGTTGATCAATATGTTCAATTATTTTATAAGTTTTACCTGATCCAAATTTCAAAGGCCAACAGTATACAATGGTTTACTTTTTAATGTACTTGTAAACCAGTTAATACAAAGGTGTCAAACTAATTTCAGCTCAAAAACAAAAAACAACTTTGGATGGTTTTCTTTGTCTTACTTTGGCCAAAAATAGAATATTATTACAATAAAAATATAAAAAAAATTCTGGCAGCGGTAAACTTTAGAACAGGGGTGTCAAACTCATTTTAGATGGGGGGCCACGTGGAGAAAAATCCACTCCCAAGTGGCCCGGACTGGTAAAATCACGGCACAATAACTTTAAAATAAAGACAACTTCAGATTGTTTTCTTTGTTTAAAAATAGAACAAGCACATTCTGAAAATGTACAAATCATAATGTTGAGGTTTGTTTACAGTTACCTGTTGCGGTTAATAGTCTTCTATCTTTATTTGTTATTATTTATATTTTCTGAATAAATTATGTTATAATCGGTCAACTCATTGGTGTTAATTTTCAATCCATCAAGATAAGAAAATATCAAAATTAAATTACAGGATGTTATTTATGTAGTTCGGTCATTGTCCTTGACCTTTTATTCTTATTGTAATATTTTCCCATTTTGTTTCTATTTATACCCCTATTAATTACTTTTTAAATTCAATCTCAACTGTGTACACTGCTGCTAGAATTTTAATTTTCCCTAGAGAACTCTCCTGAAGGAAACAATAAAGTACGATCTATCTATCTATCTATCTATCTATCTATCTATCTATCTATCTATCTATCTATCTATCTATCTATCTATCTATCTATCTATCTATCTATCTATCTATCTATCTATCTATCTATCTATCTATCTATCTATTTATCTATCTATCTATCTACCTATCTGATGTACTAACATCATGTGGTTTATTTTGTACATATGTAGCATCATCTACAAGGTAACAAAGAATTGCTACTGCCACATCTAGTGGACACATTTAAAACAGCCGTTTCTTTCATTCAACATTTTTTAGGTTAATTTTTACACTTAGCAAACTCATCCCGCGGGCCGGATAAAACCTGTTCGCCGTATGTTTGACACCCCTGGTTTAGATCCTTGAAAGAAAGAAGAAAGTGAATGGATGTTTATAAAAGTGAGACCCCAAAAATTTACTGTGGGACCCCATTTTTATGACTTAATGGGGTCCATGGGACCCCATTTTAAAAGTTCCTAGCACCAACATTGATATTGGTCCGTGCAAAACAGCAGCATCGGCTTTGGCCTGCGGGCCGGTTCTAATACTAATCAAATATCATCCCGGGGGCCATTGATGATTAATTCCTTGACCATGTAACTGTCGGAATGCCAACAGTTTCATTTGCTACATATTTAATGAATATATTTGATAAATGTTTGGAATTCAGAAAAACTCAATGGGAACAATGGGTCAGCCCATTTTCTGGTATAGCTATCATAAATAGCCATACAAAGAGAAGGAGGAAAAATAAGACACATAAATACACATATTTAAGAGTTGTCCAAAATTGTCAGCATAACAATATAGTATATTTTGTATTTGTCCTTCGTTTAGCATGCCAATGGATTCCAGGCCTGACTGTGGTAAAGAATTTCTGCAAGGTAGAATTAATATTAATACATCACATATTTTCATAGTTAGAGCATAACAACAGTTCATGACCTTTTAAATACTTTGTTTTAAACCTAATTAAAACCTTTTAAACATTGAACATTCAGTTCACCTGCTATAACAGCCACTAGTGTGTTCCACTGTAGATGACAGGACTCACTGGGAACCTGGGTGATCCTTCAAGCGTCATTGTTAAGGCTGTCACCTGACCACTACGACACAACCGCGGCATTTAATACCTTGTCACATCCTGGGTAATTTTTTTAATTTAAAACTGGGCTGTCACGTGTTAAAACCACAGGCTTGGTCTACATCAAAGTTCGAGTTACGAACATTAACCCTGTTGTTAGCAATATGTATCCTGTTGCATTCCGATCACATTGTAGCGATGGTCGTGTTCACAGGATGCAAAAAAACGGAAAGCGGCAGAAGCATCACGCAGGTAAGAGTGTCACGGCGCATGCGCAATCACTCATTCCATCCGCCAGCAGCACCGCTAAAGGCGCCCTGGGACATGCCTCTGTTCGCTCTTCCCGCGCCTGCACGGCTGCGGGCAATCTTCAATCAGAGCACCTGGCTCTGATGAGGGCCGAGGCCATAAAGACCAGCGGAGCCAAAGATCCAGTGCCAGATCGTAGTTCACTCTTTGTAGTAAGCATCCCGTCTCTGGCTTCCCTCCTCGTACCTGGTCTCTGTGCTTTCCCTATGCCCGTGTCTTATAAGTCCTCTGTGTTCCCCGCAGTATTCAGAATTTTAGACTGCTTCCCTCGATTCTCTACCCCCGCTTGGACACGGACCTCGACACCTCTCTCCAGCCTCTGACCTCTCGCTTTCCTACGGACTTCCTTCTTGCCTTGCCCCACTGGACTTTCGGACAATTCATCCAACATGCACAAACATCACCCACTGGTCACATTTACATTGTTAATTCTTCACATTGTCTTACACCATACACTTAGTAGCATACACACCCCAATACATCATTCCGCTCAATAAACCTGTTGAGCTGTGTCATCTCTTTCCCCCGGTAACAAACCACAAGGCAACTGAGTAGTGTCCGCCCGGGGATTGGTAGGTTGTGAGTTCAAACTCCAGCCAAGTCATATAAAAGACTTTAAAAATGGGACCTATTTCCTCCCTGCTTGCCACTCAGCATCAAGGGTTGGAACTGGGGGTTAAATCACCAAAAATGATTCTCAGGCGCGGCACCGCTGCTGCTTGCTGCTCCCATCACCTACCAGGGGGGGAACAAGGAGATGGGTCAAATGCAGAAGACACATATCACCACACCTAGTATGTGTGTGACAATCATTGGTACTTTAAAGGCCTCCATCCATCCATCCATTTTCTACCGCTTATTCCCTTTCGGGGTCGCGGGGGGCGCTGGCGCCTATCTCAGCTACAATCGGGCGGAAGGCGGGGTACACCCTGGACAAGTCGCCACCTCATCGCAGGGCCAACACAGATAGACAGACAACATTCACACTCACATTCACACACTAGGGCCAATTTAGTGTTGCCAGTCAACCTATCCCCAGGTGCATGTCTTTGGAGGTGGGAGGAAGCCGGAGTACCAGGAGGGAACCCACGCATTCACGGGGAGAACATGCAAACTCCACACAGAAAGATCCCGAGCCTGGATTTGAACCCAGGACTGCAGGACCTTCGTATTGTGAGGCAGACGCACTAACCCCTCTGCCACCGTGAAGCCCACTTTAAAGGCCTACTGAAATTAAATTTTCTTATTTAAACGGGGATAGCGGGTCCATTCTATGTGTCATACTTGATCATTTTGCGATATTGCCATTTTTTGCTGAAAGGGTTTAGTAGGGAACATCAACGATAAAGTTTGCAACTTTTGGTCGCTAACAGAAAAGCCCTGCCTTTACCGGAAGTAGCAGACGATGACGTCACCAGTTGATGGCTCCTCACACCCTCAGACTCTCACATTGTTTTTAATGGGAGCCTCCAACAAAAAGAGCTATTCGGACCGAGAAAACGACAATTTCCCCATTAATTTGAGCGAGGATGAAAGATTTGTGTTTGAGGATATTGACAAGCTGACGGACAGGAAAAAAAACAAAAAAAAACGCGATAGCATTGGGACAGATTCAGATGTTTTTAGACACATTTACTAAGATAATTCTGGGAAATCCCTTATCTTTTTATTGTGTTGCTAGTGTTTTAGTGAGTTTAATAGTACCTGATAGTCGGTATGGTGTATCCACGGGTGTGTTGACGCCAGTGTCTGATAGAAGTCGACGCCATTTGTATGGACGGCCCAAGCTCAACTTTTCTCCAGTAAGAAGCGACTTTTTAATATTTGTAATAAACTCACTTTATTTGACTTCTCCATTATTAATTGAACACATTGCAAAAGATTCACCAACACAGATGTCCAAAATACTGTGTAATTATGCGGTTAAAGCAGACGACTTTTAGCTGTGTGTGTGCGCAGCGCTAATATTTCCTAACAGTCGTGTCATCACGTGTACACGTCATCATTCCGCGACGTTTTCAACAGGACACTTTGCCGGGAAATTTAAAATTACAATTTAGTAAACTAAAAAGGCCGTATTGGCATGTGTTGCAATGTTAATATTTCATCATTGATATATAAACTATCAGACTGCGTGGTGGGTAGTAGTGGGTTTCAGTAGGCCTTTAACTTTAATTCCAAATAATAAGGCAAACAACGTAAAAAGAGACATGGCACTCGGAGGCACATGGGAAGACCAAGGCACCACTTAGTTTCAGGGAAAAATACATAAAGGCTTGAACATACATAATAGTTTCTGGTGAGGCTAACAAGAAACCTGAAACCTAAGGCAGCGTGACGGCGGTATAAAAAGGAGCGTGATTATTGGCGGCAGAAAGTGGGAACACTAATCACTGCACAGAAACCGGTGTGTATAATTAGCGCACCTAGCCGAAGAAACATGAAAAAAGGAAAGAGCGTTGAAACAGAAATAGAATTAAACATAGGAGAACTATACTGAACACAAAACAAGACATGACCTATGGCGACAGGTCATAACATATCCCCCGTTGTCATTTTATGTCAAATATGCTCAATTTTGAATCAAGAGAAATAATCTCCACTTTTTTTGGACAGGTGCTGACAGTTGATAATAGCCTTGTTCGATAATAGTCTTCTTCGCCTTGGGTGCCGCGCCGAGTCCGATGCTACATCTCGCTGCAGTCTTTTGATATCGCTCGTGTGAAAGACCCACCAATGTAGCGATGTGTTGTTTGATAAGGCAAGAGTCGAAGATGAATTACCATCAAAAAGTTGTTTTGCCAAAAGTTGGTCAACTTGATTGCGGTGGTAATGCCCGGAAACGGGTCCCGCCTATAGACTCTCTTTATCGATCGCCAGAACATAACACAGTCATAGACGATACGACAAATACTGCACTGCAGTAGTAGCTTTAAAATAAATTGAATATGCTGAAATGTTTTTTTTTTAAAGGCAGCGATGTACTGTGATCCACATAAGCAAAGACAAACTATTATTAATCGCCTGGAGGCCCTTTCCCTGAAACATCATAATCAGGTTAGAAATTTAGGGGTGGACTTGAACTTTAACAGCTACTTTAACTCGATAATATCAGCAGTTGTTACCACCTAAAACATTGCCAAAATCAGAGGAATAATGTCTAACTCATACTTATCCATGCCTTATACTGTAATGTCTCCAGTAGGTTAGACCAGTAGTTCTCAAATGGGGGTACGCGTACCCCTGGGGGTACTTGAAGGTATGTGAGATTTTTTTTTTAAATATTATAAAAATTAAAACAATTCAAAAATCCTTTATAAATATATTTATTGAATAATAGTTCAAAAATATGATAGGAAGGTAATAAATGTCAGAGTTATTTGTTGTCGAACCCCAAGATGCAGAGATGGAGGCAGGCATTGGATATGAAGACATGATTTAATATAAATAATTGAACAAAAACAAACAAAAAGCACGCACGTGGGCAGAATAACAAACTAAGGGAGCTAGCACTGGGAGCTAGAAAAACAAAAAGGAACTTTAGCATGGAAGCTAGTGGAAAACAAACAGAAAAACTGGAAATAGCTAATGCTAACAGAAACAGCTTACCGCTACGACGACGAGGACAAAATGTAGCACGACAGGTAGTAGCTGTAACAAAACGACATGACACAATAGCAAAGACAAGAGCGACATGTGGCAACAAGAATACAAGTCCGAATGACAATACAAAAGACAATACAATGATCCAGCAACTGACACAAGACAAAGCAGGTACAAACAGGAGCAGGCTGATTGGCAACGGGTGTGGCCAGGTGCCACACCTGTTTAGAATTAAGTTCATGAATCCAGACGGATCATTATTACAATCCCGAAAGAGGGCACTTTAAGTTGATGATTACTTCTACGTGTAGAAATCTTTATTTATAATTGAATCACTAGTTTTTAGTTGTTTTTTATATCTTTTTTTTCCAAATAGTTCAAGAAAGACCACTACAAATGAGCAATATTTTGCACTGTTATACAATGAAATTAATCAGAAACTGATGACATAGTGCTGTATTTTACTTCTTTATCTCTTTTTTCAACCAAAAATGCTTTGCTCTGATTAGGGGGTACTTGAATTAAAAAAATGTTCACAGGGGGTACATCACTGAAAAAAGGTTGAGAACCACTGGGTTAGACTACTGTAATAGCCGCCTAACCCGGCTCTCTAAACCAGCTGTAAAGCAGCTAAAGTACATCCACAATGCTGCTGCTCAAGTCCTGACTAGAATCAGGAAAATTAACCATTTAAGTCCAGTGCTTATGTCACTGAATAGGCATTCTGTTGCTCAGAGAATAGACTTTAAAACAGCTCTCCTTGTGTACAAGTCGTCATGATCTTGTGCCAAAGTACATCTGTAACTTGTTACAACTATGTGAACCAGCTCAAGCTCACAGAACTTTAGGGAGTGGCCCCCTGCTGGTGCCTAGAATCAGGACCAAAATTGGTGAGACTGCATTTCTGTTCTATGCTCCTACAATTTGGAGTAGTCTTGCAAAAATTGTGAGACAGGCCTCAACGTTGGCAATGTTCAAATCCAGGCTGAAAACATTTCTGTTTTTAATTGTGCGTATCACAAATTATGTTTGACTGATTTGAATTTTGATAATGAGTACCAGCTGGTAGGAGGCCACGGGGAAGACCCAGGACACGTTGGAAAGACTATGTCTCCCGGCTGGCCTGGGAACGCCTCGGGATCCCCCGGGGAGAGCTAGACGAAGTGGCTGGGGAGAGGGAAGTCTGGGCTTCCCTGCTTAGGCTGCTGCCCCCGCGACCCGACCTCGGATAAGCGGAAGATGATGGATGGATGGATGGATAATGAGTTTTGATTTGAACTATAATTATTTTTGATTATTATTTAATATTTTTGCCCACTTCTGTAAAGCACTTTGTACTTGTGTTGACTTGTGTACTAATTGTGCTTTACAAAAAAAAACCCTGCTTTGCCTTGCCTAGTTTCAAGGGACGACTGCACTGTAGTGTTGTAGCAATCCCAAAATTATTCACTTGTTCATATACTGTTAATGTTCACTTACTTTCTCTTTTAACATGTTCTATCTAAACTTCTGTTAAAATGTAATAATAATTTATTCTTCTGTTGTTTGGATGCTTTAAGTTTTGGTTGATACCACAAATTTGGGTGTCAATCCGATACCATGTCATTGCAGGATCGTACATTGGTCATATTCAAAGTCCTCATGTGTCCAGGGACATATTTGCTGAGTTTATAAACATGATACATATATATATATATATATATATATATATATATATATATATATATATATATATATATATATTTAAAACGAAAGAAGATGTTGTGATGCGGAAAAAATATCAACCTAATCATAGTATTATCGACTAGATACGCTATTGTACTTGGTATCATTAGAGAGGATGTTAAGCGTCGATCCACCAATGGGATTTGGTTACATTTTGTCGCCGTTGAGCCACGGTGTGTAGTGAAGCATATTTAGCTATACCTCGTCCTGCAGGGATAATATTTGTAATAAACTCACTTTATTTGTCGCCATGGAGATGAGGAGTAGTGATTTAGATGTAGCTAAACACTGCCGAATGCGGGTGGACGTTAGCCGCTAGCGAGCTAGCCATGTCTTATAGCACCTCTTCCTGAGTGTGTTTCAGTGTTATAACTTCACTTTTATTATTAGTTTTTAAGCCAAATTTCGTCCGTTCTCCCTTTTTTGTCTACACACTGTGTCTGCTTGTATGTACTCTGTGATTGTGCGCTGCCAAACATGCTTGTCTGCTCCTAAACCAGCAATGACGACGTTGGGGGACCGGTATTTTTCAGAGGCGGTATCGTACTGAATATGATTCATTAGTATCACTTTACTTTACTATACTATACTATACTATTCTATACAAATACCGGTATACCGTACAACCCTACTGCATTGTATAAAGAAAAGTGTCACAACTTGGGTTGGACGTGGATTGTTTCTTCGATGCAGATGAGAATCAGCACGAGTGCGACGTGGATGTGAGTACATGGTTGTTTATTTAATAAACAAATAAACAACAAAAAGCGCTCACAATGGAGGAAGAAACTTGGCTAAACAGTACAAACGTGAAAAAAAAACACTTGCTCGATTGGCATGAATGAACTATGAACAAAAACAACACAATGGCATGAATATAATAAACTATAAACAAAACTAGCACAATGGCATAAATACCAAAAACTTACACGGCATGGAACTATGGACAAGGACATGAAGGAGGTGCAGCATGGGTAGGGTGCGTGCGCATGTGAGAAGATCCCAGGAAGAAGACAAGAAAAAGAGTGACTTAAATAGCTATGATCATTAGTGAAAACAGGTGTGAGGCTGAGAACAGGGACGTGACAGGTGAAAACTAATGAGTTGACATGGAAACAAACAAAACCAGGAAGTGCGAAACGTGACTGAATGCCCAAAAACTAAACATAGCATGACCAAAACCAAAACATAACTTACAGGCGTGACAAAAAGTAACAGAAAATATAGGCACACTCTTTATTAACACATTTTGAATTTTAGATAATATTTGTCCTTTTAGTGGTTTTGTAATTTGTAATTTGCAATAAGTAGTCTGGAGTTGTTGACACGGTGGCGAGGCATAATGGATGCGTGTTGCTACCCCAGGGATGCAAGAGGACCAGGACAGGCAGGAGTTGCAGGTAAGATTAGATTTAATACAAAAACAAAAATAATACTGGTACAAAATGCAAAGAAAAGGCGTGCCGAATGCACGGAGAGCTATGCTAATAATTAGCAACGAGAGCAGAGTACAGGAATAGAGGTGCAGAGCGCACGCAAAGCTAAGGCGAGACTTAGCAATAGTGATTACAAAAATAAGAACCAACGTGCGTGTTGCAAGTAGCAAACAAAACAGCCAGGAGGAACTAAGGTAGCAGGTGGTCTTAAATACAACACAAATAATTCAAAACAGGTGTGCGTAATGAGTCCGTGCAGGAGGCATACTTAGGTTGCCATGGTGACAATACAAAACAAGGAAGTGCGCTAACAAACGGGATCGGTAGAGTCCAAAACATGATCAAAACATAGGACAATACAAAAAAGACAAACATGCTAGAGATGTGTGATCCGGAAGCCGGATCACAACATTACCCCCCCCTTAAGGGGCAGATCCCAGATGCCCCCAAAAAACTGCAATAAAGAGAACCCCCTCCCAAAACCAGAAAGTTCACAAACGAAGGGAGGGCGGAAGGAGTCCACGGTGGAGGGTCGCCAGATCGCATGTCCCCGAATCCACCGAGGACACATCATGTGGCGGCGGCGGGTGGAACGCTGCTGCCGAAAAAGTTTTGGCGGGCGACCTCGAAAAGGCCACATTAGTGGCCGCCTCGCAGGATGAGGTGCCCGGCGAGGCGGACGACCCGGGCACGGCCACATCCGTGGCCGACATGGAGGAGGGAGTATCTGGCGAGGAGGATGACCTCGCAGAGGCCACGCCCGTGGTCGACGTGGTGGACGACGCCTCAGCACCGAAATCCCAGCAGGCTTGGAAGCAGCAGACGAGGGTGCGGGTGCTGCAGCCGCAGGAGTCGTCGGAGGCGGCCTGGGAGCCGCAGGAGTCGTCGGAGGCGGCCTGGGAGCCGCAGGAGTCGTCGGAGGCGGCCTGGGAGCCGCAGGAGTCGTCGGAGGCGGCCTGGGAGCCGCAGGAGTCGTCGGAGGCGGCCTGGGAGCCGCAGGAGTCGTCGGTGGTGCTGGTGTGGGCTCCAGCCCCGTCGTCGACGCTGGTGTGGGCTCCAGCCCCGTCGTCGGCGCTGGTGTGGGCTCCAGCCCCGTCGTCGGCGCTGGTGTGGGCTCCAGCCCCGTCGTCGGCGCTGGTGTGGGCTCCAGCCCCGTCGTCGGCGCTGGTGTGGGCTCCAGCCCCGTCGTCGGCGCTGGTGTGGGCTCCAGCCCCGTCGTCGGCGCTGGTGTGGGCTCCAGCCCCGTCGTCGGCGGTGCTTGGCGGCACGGAGCTGGCACCGGTGCTTGGCGGCACGGAGCTGGCACCGGTGCTTGGCGGCACGGAGCTGGCACCGGTACCTGTCGTGGTGCTGGTACCGGAGTGGGCTCCAGCCTTGGAGTTTGTGCTGGTGTGAGAACCAGACTGGGAGTTTGTGCTGGTGAGAGAACCAGACTGGGAGTTTGTGCTGGTGAGAGAACCAGACTGGGAGCTGGTGTGAGAACCAGACTGGGAGCTGGTGTGAGAACCAGACTGGGAGCTGGTGTGAGAACCAGACTGGGAGCTGGTGTGAGAACCAGACTGGGAGCTGGTGTGAGAACCAGACTGGGAGCTGGTGTGAGAACCAGACTGGGAGCTGGTGTGAGAACCAGACTGGGAGCTGGTGTGAGAACCAGACTGGGAGCTGGTGTGAGAACCAGACTGGGAGCAGGTGTCGGCTTCAGCCGAGGAGCAGGTGTCGGCTTCAGCCGAGGAGCAGGTGTCGGCTTCAGCCGAGGAGCAGGTGTCGGCTTCAGCCGAGGAGCAGGTGTCGGCTTCAGCCGAGGAGCAGGTGTCGGCTTCAGCCGAGGAGCAGGTGTCGGCGTCAGCCGAGGAGCAGGAGTCGGCGTCAGCCGAGGAGCAGGAGTCGGCGTCAGCCGAGGAGCAGGAGTCGGCGTCAGCCGAGGAGCAGGAGTCGGCGTCAGCCGAGGAGCAGGAGTCGGCGTCAGCCGAGGAGCAGGAGTCGGCGTCAGCCGAGGAGCAGGAGTCGGCGTCAGCCGAGGAGCAGGAGTCGGCGTCAGCCGAGGAGCAGGAGTCGGCGTCAGCCGAGGAGCAGGAGTCGGCGTCAGCCGAGGAGCAGGTGTCGGCGTCAGCCGAGGAGCAGGTGTCGGCGTCGTGCTGGCTGTTTTCTGACACGGTGGCGAGGCATAATGGATGCGTGTTGCTACCCCAGGGATGCAAGAGGACCAGGACAGGCAGGAGTTGCAGGTAAGATTAGATTTAATACAAAAACAAAAATAATACTGGTACAAAATGCAAAGAAAAGGCGTGCCGAATGCACGGAGAGCTATGCTAATAATTAGCAACGAGAGCAGAGTACAGGAATAGAGGTGCAGAGCGCACGCAAAGCTAAGGCGAGACTTAGCAATAGTGATTACAAAAATAAGAACCAACGTGCGTGTTGCAAGTAGCAAACAAAACAGCCAGGAGGAACTAAGGTAGCAGGTGGTCTTAAATACAACACAAATAATTCAAAACAGGTGTGCGTAATGAGTCCGTGCAGGAGGCATACTTAGGTTGCCATGGTGACAATACAAAACAAGGAAGTGCGCTAACAAACGGGATCGGTAGAGTCCAAAACATGATCAAAACATAGGACAATACAAAAAAGACAAACATGCTAGAGATGTGTGATCCGGAAGCCGGATCACAACAGTTGTGGCAAAATCATATTCTAACGCCCTGACTTAATTCATTAGTCATATTCTTGAATGCTGTCTCTGTTGGTTCTGACGTATTCTCCTACTGGGTCACTGCCAACTAATTGAGGGCAATGAAAAATTCAATTGCATTGATAAAACCTAATTTGTACGTCTATTTCAGTTGACAAGCCAGGGAATAGAGCTTTGTGCTCTGTTAATCCCTTGTGGGGTTTGTTTGCTGCTAATACAGTGTGAACTGTCAGGTTATATCCCTTTCATTTTCACTCTGGAGCTTTTCTTTTGTAGCGCAGTCTTTTCTCTCTCCACGTGTGAGGCTTTTTCAAGTTTATCTAAAAATGAAAATAAAACACTTCTTCACAAAAGAGACTTTTCTACCTTCATTGATTTCTCATTGCAGTTAATAAATGCCCGATAAGGAGATTGTGTGGTGGAAGCCAAATGTCCTTAAATTTCTCTGTTGAAGCCTGACACAAAGGTGGCAGAAGATGTATTGAAGGAACGAATGGAGTTGATTAAATTTGAACAGCAACCTGTTTTTTTTTTTTTATGTAAAAAATTATGTTCACTCCTCACAAGACTAACATGTCTAATTAGACTTAATTTAAAATGCAAAACATGTTTTTTTCTTAAAATCCTGGTATTTATTGGGCAATGAGTTATATGGTTGATTCTACAGATCTGTAACTAGTAGAGATGCGCGGTTTGCGGTCTCATCCGCGGAGTCCACGGATAAACCGTGGGTCGGGTGGGTGACGTGACGAAAATTTTTATCTTAAATAGATTCGGGTGGCGGTTGAACCATTCAGAATTATTTGATATTCATGGTTCAGGGATCAGCAACCTTTAACACTCAAAGGGCCATTCTGACCCATATCACAAAGTAAAGAAACAACAGGAGCCACAAACATTCTCGGAAATATCTGCTGGCGGTCACCCATTTAACAAGAATTAGGGCATGCTATAAGGCCATTGCCTTTGACGCCTTCTACAACATGTATTAACTACAGGCCAGTCCAGCAACATGTCATATGTGGCTTCCGCAGACACACGTACACGACTGAGAGGCATACTGGGTGACACAGAGTACACTGATGGTTTTGATATAAACAATTTTAACACTCTTACTAATATGCGCCACACTGTGAAGCCACACCAAACAAGAATGACAAACACATTTCGGGAGAACATCCTCACAGTAACACAACATAAACGCAACACAACAAATATCCATAATCCTTTGCATCCATGAGTCTTCCTGACTATATCATACAGCCCGCTAGCACCAGACCCCGTCCCACCCCTACCCCCTGTGCGTTGGTAAGGTGGGCGGGGTTTGGTGACAGCGGGGTGTATAATATAGTCAGGAACACTCATGGATGCAAAGGATCCTGGGTATTTGTTGTGTTAAAGTTGTTCATATCACAACCATCAGTGTACTCTGTGTCACCCAGTATTGCCTTTCAATCTTTTACCTGTGTCTGCGGAAGCTGCACTCAACATGTTACTGGACTGGAAACAGTTTGTTCATGTTGTTGAAGGTGTCAAAGTCAATGGCTTCATAGCACGCCTTTAATCTCGTTATCTGAATAAGCACCAGCAAAGAGTCGCAAAAATGTTTGCGGCTCTAATTATCTTATATTCTCTTTGAAACGGGTCAACATAGCTCTATGAGTGGTAAAAGCTGCCGACCCCTGATATATAACAACGGGCGGGTGGCGGGCGGTTGCGGTGTTGATAAAATTTTGGTTCGGGTAGATGGCGGGTGGATAACGACTTTAGTGATGCAGTCGCGGATGATATAATTGCCTATCCGCGCATCTCTAGTAGCTAGTGTAACCGGTAATGATGTACGGATTGATACTGAAACAATGATACCGCCTATACCAGATCTTTATGCTCTAGTATCGATTCTCAAATCAAAATATTGGTACTGTGACAGTCGGTCGCTGTCGTGCGGGTTCAATGGACCATCAAGGAAGTACATCTCTTTCGAGCAGGTTTGACTCGCTTTATTTTTTAATCAAAGCTTGTCTTCAGGTCGGGTCGCTTTTCAGCTTCTTCTCTGCTGCTCGCTCCTCGGTTGCTTCAGTCGGCCGCGTCATCGTTGTCTTGCTCTCTGTCGCTTCCAGTACTCAGGTTCTGCTGCGGGCTCTCCTCCTCCTTCTGCCCTTTTATACATTGAGAGGAGATTAGTTGATTGTGTACCGGTGCGCGATCCACGCACCTGAACTCGATTGTGGCGTCGCTCCCGGCACGCCCCGCCTCGCCACCCTCTCGACTTCTCCGCCTCCTCACCGCCATCCAGCGTGCCCTGCCGCTCTGTTGGCCCGTCGGCTTCGCCTCTCCACGGATACATATGATACTTTTGTCACATTGAGTTGGTGACGAACCCCAACATGCAGAGAAGGCGGCAGGCATTGTGCGGGAAAACATGATTTAATCTTCAAAAAATAAAAAAAACAGGAACCAGGAACTGGAAACAGGATGCCAGGAAAACAGGAACTGGAAGACGAGGAACAAAAAGACAGCAAGCTACAAACAGCTACAGAATATAGCTTACCGCTACCGCATACAGCTACACTGACATCGACACGACAGGTAGGAACGACAATAATCCATTACAGACTGGAGGGGAAGGCAGGTTCAAATAGCAACTGGCTGATTGACACCAGGTGTGGCCAGGTGCAAAACAGCCACAGCTGAGGGGCACAGCACACAGGGAGACAAACAGGAAACAGAACCAAAACAAGAGCGCTGACAGGAAATACTTCAGAGGAAAAACTGAAACACAACCAAACTGTCAGGGGCAAGCCTGACACTTTACCTATTTGAGATAATCCATCCATCCATTTCCTACCGCTTATTCCCTTTGGGGTCGCGGGGGCGCTGGTTCCTATCTCAGCTAACACAGTGTAAAGTAGGGTTGTCCTCATACCAATGTTTTTCTATACTTTTCAATATTTTTCAAAATATCAATCAATAAATCAAAGTTTATTTACATAGCCCTTAATCACAAGTGTCTCAAAGGGCTGCACAAGCCACAATGACATCTTCAGCTCAGATCCCACATCAGGGCAAGAAAAAACTCAACCCAATGGGCACAATGAGAAACCTCGGAGCAGGAAAGAGACGGCAAATCAACTGGTCTGAAAGGGGGTTTTATTTAAAGGCTAGAGTGTACAAATTAGTTTTAAGATGGGATTTAAATGCTTCTATGGAGGTAGCATCTTTAACTGTTACCGGGAGGGTATTCCAGAGGACTGGAGCCCGACTAGAAAAAGCTGCATAGCGTATTTTTGGGCACTGGAAATCACTAATAAGCCGGAGTTCTTAGAACGTAGATGTCTGACCGGGACATATGGTACAATACAATCAGCAAGATATGATGGAGCTAGACCATGTAGTATTTTATACTTAAGTAGTAAAGTCACATCTTAAGTGCACAGGAAGCCAGTGCAGGTGAGCCAACATACCCGTAGAATGATCATACTTTCGTGTTCTTTTCAAAAGTCTAGCAGCCGCATTTTGTACCAACTGTAATCTTTTAATGCTAGAAATAAAGAGGACCACAAAAAAATGTCAATATTGGCTTTATTTCAATCAATCAATCAATCAATCCACTTTATTTGTATAGCACATTTAAACAACAATAACGTTTCCAAAGTGCTGCACAGCCATGTTAAAAACAATATTAGAAAAAAAAAATATATATATATATTATGCTCCACCAATGACTGAATAAAACAAAAAAATAAAAAAAAATAAAAACAATATAAAAACAAATATGATTAAAAACTATTTTAAAGGGTAAAATCAATTAAAACAGTAAAATAAAAATCAAAGTGAATAAAAAACACAGAGGACAACAGAGGACAGAGGACCACACAACTCACGTAGTGTTAAAAGCCAAAGAATAAAAGTGGGTCTTAAGACGAGACTTAAAACACTCCACTGTGGAAGCAGTTTGAACATGGAGCGCCAGAGTGTTCCAGAGCTTAGGGCCGACCACAGAGAAGGCCCTGTCTCCCCTGGTCTTAAGTCTGGTCTTGGGCACCACGAGCTGGAGCTGGCTCTAAACAGAAAATCGTATGATAAAATAAACATATGTTTCTTATTTTAATTAAAGAATAGTTTTGGTATTAATTAAATAGTAAACATTTTAGACAACTTCTCTTTTAGTAGTAATTAAGCAAATAAAAGATCCTAATTTGGCTGCTGACATATGCAGTAACATATTGTGTCATTTCCCAATGTATTATTTTGTCAAAATTATGAGGAACAGGTGATACAAAATTGATTATTAATCTACTTGTTAATTTTGTGTCAATACCCGATTGCTTTCTCTATTTACATTTCTGTTCAAATGTAATAACCACTTATTATTCTGCTGTTTTGATATTTGTCATAAGTTTCGGGTATTACTACACATTTTTTTATCAATTCATCACTAAATAGTTCCAGCGTCATTCATCATAAATAACATTCTCCTGTGTCCAGGGACGTATTTCATTGGTTTATAAACAATAAAAAAAAGACATCAGATTCTGTGATAATAAAAAAATATCAATGTAATCATTATAGTATTGAACATTTGCGGCTCTTGTACTTGGTATAGTTACAGTCGATGTCTGTGTAGATCCACCCATAGCATATGTTTATCTTCAGGAGCGCTAACTTCCTGTTAGTGGTTAGCTATTGTATCCTCCTACTGTGTGCAGTGAAGCATGTTTAGCTATTCCTAGTACAGCAGGGAGGATACTTGTAAAACAGTTTATTTGTCACCATGGTGGCGAGGATTAGTGATTTAGAAGTAGCTACAATAAAACACTACCAACTGGGGTGTTTTTACTAGCTAGCAGTGTTTTAAAGGCATGGAGGCCCTTCAGAGTTGATAGCTTCAACGATACCGTTAGTTTTAAGCCAACGTGCGTCCATTCTCCCTTTTCTGTCTCGACACTGTTTCTGCTTGTAAGTACTGCGTACATGCGAGTTGCTTAACATGCGCCCCTGCTTGTTTTACCAGCAATGTCAAGACATAACGATGCCGCACCGTCATGTCTGGAAAAAAAAGTAACAGTATTTTTTTGGAAGCAGTATAGTACCGTTCGGGAATCATTTTGGTGATTTAACCCCCAATGATGCTGAGTGCCAAGCAGGGAGGGAATGGTATGAGGGGCCGTTAGGGACATTATTTAGAATTACCTCTTACATACACTACTGAAATGCTCTCACATAAACAACTGAAATGTTTTTCTCTCACACACACTACTGAACACTCTTGTACACACTACTGAAATGCTCTTACATAAACACCTGAAATGTTTTTCTCTTACACACACTACTGAAACACTCTTATACACACTACTGAAATGCTCTCACATACACTACTGAAATGCTATTACATACACTACTGAAATGCTCTCACATACACTACTGAAATGCTCTTACATACACTACTGAAATGCTCTTACATAGACTACTGAAATGCTCTCACATACACGACTGAAATGCTCTCACATACACTACTGAAATGCTCTCACATACACTACTGAAATGCTCTTACATACACTACTGAAATGTTTTTACATAGACTACTGAAATGCTCTCACATACACGACTGAAATGCTGTTGGGAGAGTGGTCGTGTCAGCAACCTGAGGGTTCCTGGTTCAATCCCCACCTTCTACCAACCTCGTCCTATCCGTTGTGTCCTTGAGCAAGACATTTCACCCTTGCTCCTGATGAGTCCTGGTTAGTGCCGTGTGTAGCCTGTATGTTACTTAAGTAAAGCACTGTACAAGTATTCAGTAAACAATGAATTATATAACTGGGCTAGATGGCAGCTCCTGCCATCAGCGTGTGAATGTGTGTGTGTGCGTGTGTGTGTGAATGTGGAAATAGTGTAAAAGCGCTTTGAATTCCTTAAAAAAACGGTAGAAAAGCGCTATACAAGTACAACTCATTTACATTTAAACCAGTGTGGGTGGCACTGGGAGCTCTTGAGTAAAGTACCTTGTCCAGGGACTCAACGGACGTAACTAGGATGACGTAAGCTGGAAATCGAACCTGGATCCCTCAAGTAGCAGGCACGTCCGCTCTACCATCTGAGCCACGCTCCCCTCCCCCATGTTATGTTTTTTTCAGGTATGTAACAATATGAATATTTCATATGATGCAGGTTATCAGTATTATCAGGGTGTTGCTGAATGTGTCCAAAGGTACTTGATTACATAATTAGTGGCGCTGGCTGCCAGGTAACAATTAGCCCGCGAACTGGTGATCAGTGCGCTTGCTAGTTTTCAGGAAATGAGCGGGATCACCGTCACTTTGATAAGGATCATTTATCAAAGAGTCGTAATCAATCAAGGTTTTGCGGTAACTAACATGTCAAACTGTAATACCAACAGTTGAGACATCGTATCGTGTTTTATCATTAGTACTGGTAATCGCTACATCCCTCTTTTCTTTAAATGTATATTTGTTTGACATTGCTAGTTTTCTGAGCAGAGGAGCATGTTCGACAGCACACAGTCACGGAGTACTATAGTTTAATCCAAAGCTTTGGGAGACCAAATTTATGCATGACACATTCAAATCGCATTGCCTTAGTTGATCTGCTGATACTACCGAAGTTTCGCCTTTTACCCTCTCTCACTTGCCCTCCCTCCTCCTCCTCTCCCCCTCCTCCTCCAGAGGGTATTTCCATATCTTTTTTTCTTCTAAGCCTGGGACATTTGAGGTAAAAAGGGTGTTATTGTTGCTAGTTACATTCCAAGCTTCAAGGTCTACGTACGCCCAACACTTAGATGTTTTAAAATATAATTAGGATATAAAAAGATATCTATCTCCGTCACTAGCTAGCTAGCGGCTAACATCCATCCATAGTCGGCAGAGCTTTAGCTACTTCTAAATAATTAATCTTCGCCTCCAAGGCAAAAAATAAAGTATGTTTCTTACAAATATCATCCCTGCAGGATGAGGAATAGCTAAACATGCTTGACTACACACCGTAGCTCACCGGCGTCACAATGTAAACAAACGCCATGGGTGGATCTACACCTAACATCCACTGTCATGATACCAAGTACAGGATAGTATCTAGTCAATATTACTATGACTACATTTTTTTATTAACACAAAATCTTTTTTTCTTTTTGCAAAATAAAATTAAATCTAAATAGCCCCTGCATGCTTTTGAATTTTTTGTGGAAACATTTTTGACACCCGCAAGGTTATGCAACTGTGTTTTTGCAAATTCAGCCGATTTGAGAGTTTTTAAAACAGGTGCAAACATTTTTCAATGTGCTTGTTTTCAATAATAACAACCACAGTCTGGCATTCCATATAAACGCTGTTCTCATAGTAAAGTACTTTCTTCCTATAGTCGTCATGGTAAACCAATTGAAAAAAAAAGACAAACAGGGCAACTCACAGAGACCTTTTTGAGAGCCAGATGTCCACTGCCCACCTGCACACACAGTCTGTGTTTATAAACGAGAGTGTGGGAGACCGGGTGGGTGGGACCGATCGATGCTAAAGGATATTCGATGACAGAGTGTTAGCACTTCCTCGCGCCAGGGGAATATATGTGAGTGTTAAAGACGGCGTCTACATTCCATAGTGTGTACTAACTGATCAATCGATTCTGTGTGTCACATTTTGCACTAAGTGTGCAAGTTTGATTTTTGTCACAGAAAACATTGCAGGAAATATATTTTATAAGAACGGAAGCATTAGAATGACAGCTGATCTTGTAACCCTTGTGTAATGTTCATAATGTTGTTACTCCGCCAGCGTTTGTGGGTCTGATGCATGGACCCGTTGCATTTTGTGGCTTTTAATGTCTCACAATCAAACACTTTGAGGTTAAAATACTGAACATATATTTATTCGGATAAGGAAACACTTTTATGTTAAAATACTGAACAGATGTTTATTCGGATAAGGTAAACATCTGTTCAGTAATTTAAAATAAAAGTGTTTCATTGTGAAGCATTAAATGCCACCAAATGCAACGGGTCCATCAGACCTAAAAACGCTGGCGGAGTAACAACAATATGAACGTTGCACGGAAAATTTCTCTGCCAGTTTTTGCATCCCACAGAAATTCTTCTTTTGTGTTTCTGCACCTGCATTTCCCACACAAGGTTGCAACATTGTTTGTCAACACTGTCTGCTCTCATTTTCTCGCACATTTGACCCTCTCATGTTCTGTGAACCTACACTATGTCCTCCTCCTGTCGCGGTCTGCTGTGTGTGTGCGTGTGGTACACAGAGCATCAATTTCCACACTTCTATTAGCCCAGATGTCCAGTGGACCCGGACATCCTATATGTAATAGAAATGTGTATGGGCGGTGTATGGTGTGTGGTAATTAAATATGTATTCTGATATATGTTCTTCACAGAAAATGAGCCAAAGTCAGTGAGTCTCAGTTTGAAAAATTAATTAATTTTATCATTTTTCTTTCAATAAAAAATTAAAACGGGTCCCGCAGACCCGAACACCACCGATGGGTTTTCATGTGGACAAAGAACATTTTACAAACTTAGTTCTCAAAACCTACTTTTGACATTTCGAGGTAGAAAGATATCCACTTCAAAGAGGTCATAATATGATTTTTTTTTTTTCTTCTACATGTAAAATACTTCCTTGTGGTCTACATTACATGTTATGGTAGTTCTTTGGGCAAAATGTTGCATGGATTATGTTTTACAGTCCATCTTCCAGCCGCTTTCTGACCGTCTAGAGGAGCTGGCATTGAGCGCCGGGACGGACAAGCTTCACAGTGTCTTCTGACTGCATCTGTTCAAGTCTGTTAAAAACAATAATTTACTATTTTTAATAGTGTAATGAATTTAAATGAAAATATTTCAAGTTGATGGCTTTTCTCTGCATTGTTTTAGGTAAAATTTTAAAAATAATAATTCGATAAATAACATAAATAATTAATCACTCTTGCTTTAATCGCTTGATGGCACTAATGTCTGCTCCAATCCAACTTTATTTGGAGAGCACTTAAAAAACAATCAGTGGACAAAAGTGCTGAACAGAATAATGAATAAAAGACCTCATAAAAGCATGAGACATAAAAACCGTGGATAAAAAGAACAAGTGAAATAAACCACAATAATAACAAATCAAATGGAATCAATAAAATACTAAGCCACATACAAATACAATACTATATAAGAAAGAACAACAATAATAACTTAAAAAGTGCCAAAGGCCAAAGAAAAGAGATGTGATTTAAGAACAGATTTAAAAACAGAGAGTGAAGAAGCCTATTTAATATCGAAAGGCAAATTATTCCAATGTTTTGGGGCCAAGGCAGCAAACGCACTTTTATCTCTGAGCTTATTGTTTATTACTGTGACACATTGAGGAGCAGCTGATCAGCTGACCTGAGTGAACAAGAAGGTGAGCATAAATGCAGAAGGTCAGAATGATAGTGCAGGGCCAAGCCATTTAGGGATTAAAAAAAAAACAATTACATTTATTTTATAATTAAACCTAAAATGTACGGGCGGCCAATGAACTGAAGCTAAAATGGGGTGAATTTGCTCATATTTACATTTGCCGGTTAAAAGAAATTAGCCACACGGCTTCATAAGATGCAGGGTTCAAAGCGTGGGGAAAAAAAGTAGGGGTCTTGTAGCCCGTAAAATATGGTAATAATTTATACTACACTTTCTGTGTTTCCTCATAGCCTGTGAGTTTTACTTAATGTCCAAATAAGACCGTCCGCATCGCGGTGATTTCACAATGAAGCCAGACTGCAAGACCCATGCCAAATGAACCTTATGATTTGATGCTTTGGCATTTTTTAACACAAACATTTGACATTGTATCAACATGTATAACTCCAGACTGGACATTTGAAACTGTCCAAAGCAGCACCAATGTGTCCTTCATTAATACATTCCTAAACCCGTTTACTGAATACCAGACAGCTATCATTGTCAAAGTAAGTATTTGACATACTTGAAAATGCAGCATCATAAAGAGGAACTACACATTTTGGGGAATTTTGCCTATCGTTCTCAATCATGAGAGACAAGATAACTCTTTTGTTTTTAGTTTAGAATTTTAACGATGATAAAAAAAACACTTGGAATTTGTGGCTGATGGGAAACACCAGTGTCGCCTTCAAAGCCCTCCATCAATGTTGTGTATACACACTGCAAGTCTATACCTAATTTAGTAACAGATACATACATATCAATATGTATTATGCACAGTGTTTACCTTATTTTGGTCATTTTAATCAATGCCAGGACTGACTGTTTCCGCGCATTGATTTCCGCTTCCATAGCAGCGCACATCCGACTTCCACTGTGTTTCTACTTCCGAATACAAAACGCATGTGTGTTCTAATCATGGCATATTCGGTAACAAACAACAAAGACGACTTTTTGGACAGAAGAGGATTCACAACCTTATCTTTTTGAACCTGAATTACAGAGGTGGGCAGTAACACGCTACATTTACTCCGTTACATTTACTTGAGTAACTTTTGGGATAAATTGTACTTCTACGAGTAGTTTTTATGCAACATACTTTTACTTTTACTTGAGTATATTTATAGAGAAGAAACGCTACTTTTACTCCGTTCCATTTATCTACATTCAGCTCGCTACTCGCTACTTTTTTTTAATCGATCTATTAATGTTTGTTTTGGTTAATGACAGAGATTCAAAGTAGAATCAATGCATGCCTGCGTTTCACCAATCACATGCAGTCACTGGTGACGTTGGACCAATCAAACAGAGCCAGGCGGTTACATGACCCGACTTAAACAAGTTAAAAAACTTATTCGGGTGTTACCATTTAGTGGTCAATTGTACGGATTATGTACTGTACTGTGCAATCTATTAATAAAAGTTTCAATCAATCAATCAAAAGTGTAAAGGAAAAAAGACACTTTTTATTTCAACCGTACTTCCCGTCAAAAGCCTAAAGACTGATCGCACAGTTCCTGTCTTCACAATAAAAGTGCCGCTCCATCGCGCCTGCGCTAACAAAATAAGAGACTCCGAAAGCCAGCGCAAACAAGCTAGCAAGCCACAGAGTTTGCCGCCAATGTATTTCTTGTAAAGTGTATAAAAACTAATATGGAAGCTGGACAAATAAGATGCCAAAAACCAACGACTTTCATGTGGTATTAAACAGAAAAGAGGAACGTTTTTTTTCCTCCATTTGAAAACGTGAACGTCTGATTCCAATCATTGCAAGTCATCAGAATCAGGTGATACATGTATATTCATTAAAACACGTTCAACATGTGAACAAAAACGGCAAAATAAATAAATATAAATTATATACTGTATATATAAATGTATATATATATATATATATATATATATATAATATCTGTGTGTATAAATGATTTGTGTGTGTATGTATGATATGTGTGTGTATAAATGATGTGTGTGTGTATGTATGATATGTGTGTGTATGTATATGATGTGTGTGTATGTATACGTATATATGAGGTAGATCACCTCGACTTGGTCATTTACTAAGTAATTGATAAACGTTGAAAAACTTATTGGGGTGTTACCATTTAGTGGTCAATTGTACGGAATATGTACTGTACTGTGCAATCTAATAATACATGTTTTAATCAATCAATCGAATCAATGGATGCCTACTGAGGCTATGGTGCTGTTAAGTTATTGTGGCTCAATGTGCCATTTTTTTCATTTTATTTTAATGTACTATTATTTGATATATAATATTGTTTTAGTTGCTTAAGAGATATTCCTGGCTCTGAATTTGCTCATTGCTATTTTTATGTTTTTGTGCATTATTTTTTGCCGTAATCAGGTTACTCATCAGTTACTCAGTACTTGAGTAGTTTTTTCACAACATACTTTTTACTTTTACTCAAGTAAATATTTGGGTGACTACTCCTTACTTTTACTTGAGTAATAAATCTCTAAAGTAACTGTACTCTTACTTGAGTACAATTTCTGGCTACTCTACCCACCTCTGCTGAATTAACGGCGGATGAACAGCTGCTTCTAGAAGCCAGCACGAAGGAAGAGTGAGACAGAAGCCGATTTCGACATAAATGGTGTGCTTACCCCTCTTCATATTGATCATAACACACGCAGCACATCATGCTAGTTATTAAAACCACAGTGCATACGCTGTCGAGCTAGCTGTGTACAAACAAAACATGAAATGTGGGCTAATACTTTACAGATACTGTAATATGATTGTTCATGTTTTTCAATCAGTACAGATCCATGTTTTATCACAGTGCATTACAAACTCAAACATGTTTCTGTCAGGTCGGGGGGAGGGGGGGGGGGTCGCTATTTACTGCGAGATTTGTTCTTCTGTAATGCAAACGGACTAGACTGGACATGGCTTGAAGGTAAATACGTGATATTAATTTTAACTCAAAAGCTACAAACAAACGACGCTCACAGTGGAGGCACAAAACTTAACGCAGGGAACAAAACTAATACTTTAGCGTAACCAATGAACATAAAACAAACAACACTTACTGTGACATGCGCAAAGCAGCATGAACAATGAACATCAAAAACTAGCATGAACAGCGCATGAAAAGAACAATGATGCCAAGTGGACTGACTGGCAAAGACAAGCTTAAAGAGGAATATTATCACCACACCTATGAAAGCGTCAATATATACCTTAATGTTGCAGAAAAAATACCATACATTTTTTTAATTGATTTCCGAACTCTAAATGGGTGAATTTTGGCGAATTAAACGCCTTTCTATTATTCGCACTCGGAGAGATGACGTCACAACGTGATGTTACATAGGTAGTCAATCTGCCATTTTCTCAAACACAAAGTCAAATCAGCTCTGTTATTTTCCGTTTTTTCGACTGTTTTCCGTACCTTGGAGACATCACACCTCGTCGGTGTGTGGTCGGAGGGTGTAACAACACGATCAGGGATGGATTCAGGTTGACTTACTTGGAGTGTGCACGGCATGCTAATCGATGCTAACATGCTATTTAGGCTAGCTGTATGTACATTTGTAGCTATATTTGCACTCAGCCTTTCCCTCCATCCCCATTTAATGCCAAACAAACACTTACCAATTGACTGATTTAAGTTGCTCCAGTGTCACAAGATGCGAAAGTCCTGATCGTTTGGTCTGCACATTTTACCGGCGATGCTAAGGCAGACATGGCACATAGATGTATGGATAGCCTGCAGATGAATTTCCAACAATAAAGTCAACGAAATCACAAAGGTGAGTTTTGTTGATGTTATTGACTTACGTGCTAATCAGACATATTTGGTCACGGCATGACTGCCAGCTTATCGATGCTAACATGCTATTTAGTCTAGCTGTATGTACATTTGTAGCTATATCTGCATCCAGCCTTTCCTTCCATCCACATTTAATGCCAAACAAACACTTACGAATCGACAGATTTAAGTTGCTCCAGTGTCACAAGATGCGAAAGTCCTGATCGTTTGGTCTGTACATTTTACCGGCGATGCTAAGGCAGACATGGCACCGAGATGTACGGATATCCTGTGACACTCATTAGCTACTCGCTCAATAGCTTCAGCTTCTTCTTCAATTTCGTTTTCGCTATCTGCCTCCATACTCCAACCATCCGTTTCAATACACGCGTAATCTGTTGAATCGCTTAAGCCACTGAAATCCGAGTCTGAATCCGAGCTAATGTCGCTATATCTTGCTGTGCTTCCGCCATGTTGTTGGTATTGGCATCACTGGATGACGTCACAGGAAAATGGACGGTGGCATCACAGATAACGAAAATCAGGCACTTTAAAACCTTTTTTTGGGATATTCCATAATGGGTAAAATTTTGAAAAAAACTTTGAAAAATAAAATAAGCCATTGGGAACTGATTTTTATTGGTTTTAACCCTTCTGAAATTGTGATAATGTTCCCTTTTAAATACTGCCTCTGATTAGTCCTCGGGCAACAGGTGAGTGGGCGAGCACTAATCAGAGACAGGTGAACACAATAAGTAACCATGGCAACCAAAACAAACTCGGGGGTCAAAAACAGGAACTAAAGGAGTCCAAAACTAACAGAAAATACAAAAACATGATCTGGATTACGGATCATGACGGTTTTGTGCTGACACAGAAGCTGGCTTATCTATTTCCGTAGCTAACTTTAACAGCTAATACCGAAGCACGCCGATGTGTTGCTACAATAGAAAATTAATTCCTTGGTGTTCGCTGTTACAATAACAATGCTGCTAAAGCTTGGTTATTATACAGTTTGCGGAATGTAAATTAAGCATTGTTGACGGTTTTTGAATGCATTTTTAAAGTGATTTAGAGGTAGAATTGATTTCTCCCATTACCTACTTTTTTAGCTACCAAGAACAAGCTGATTTATACAAGTTAGAATGCGGGAAACAAAACATGTCTCTTATAATGATTGCAAACGAAAGGCAAAAGCCCCCCCAAAAATGTCAGTTCCTCTTTAAGTTTTATTTTTGATATCTATTCATTGAGCTTTGAAACATTTGTCAAGATCAATGTCGTGGTCAAACGGACTTTAATTGTATTTTGAGTATATCCTAAATTCATTGCAATTCCATAATCATTATCTACATCTCTATTGCGCTTTAATTTGCTCATACGTTTAAGTTTACAGCCAGCCAAATCGACCACTGACGAAGGAAAATGACTCACCTTCTCTTCTTAGCAGGAAGTGTGTGTGTGTGTGTGTGTGTGTGTGTGAGAGAGTGTGTTTTGTCCAGCTCCTTCAGTTGGAGACTGACGATTTCCAGATGTTTTTCAATCTCTTTATAGGCAGTCCAGACGGGATGGGGAACTCTCTACTGTCTGCAAGGGATGGGCGGCCATCATTCATTCTTACTGCCCTCCAACTGTTGACTGTGACCACACGCACACACACCCACGCACACACCCCCCCACACACACACGCACAGTTCAGCAAACAAGATCCACATGTTCAACTTGGCATTTACCCTTAAACCATTATTTACTAGTAAAGTTGAGCACACAAACTCACACACGATGGAGTTTGACTTTGACACTTAGAGAACCAGTCTGTCTCCCTGCTGCTCCTTTTTTTCCCCCTGAGCCATAAACCTATTTTATGTGAGAATAAGTGAGTGGCGAGAGTGACCAATTCATCAAATTCATTTTAGTGGTCCTCAGTGCAGCAAAATGTGGGTCCCTTCCTCCCCCTTCTAGGTGTCATCAGTCTCCTTTTAAATAGACACACACAGCGTTACCTAGGTTTTCATTAGTGATCCTTTCCAAAATGTCAGAAGACAGACCCGATCGTTTGAAAAATAAAGGATGTTCCCCCATTACAAATAAAGGAGACACACAAAAATATTAGCACACAACACATTTTATAGAGTGAACATTTGTTTTATAAGCTGAAAAGAATGTAAAACTAACCTGGAAACCTTTACAGACATATATTGACTCATAACTCATAGACATTTAAAGAAAAAAACAAAACTGCTATCTTTTTGGTAGATGTATTCCTTTTTTTATTGTTATTATTTTTTGTATTGATTCTACACTACAATTGCTTTTTGTGGGTCACTTTTGATATGATTTTTTTATGGTTTACTTGCTTTTTTGTTTTTCTGATTATTGTTTTGTATTGATAAAGCCCTGTATTTTTTCCTTTTTTTTTTCCTTCCTTTTTTAAGTGTGAACAGTGAACAAGCCCTCGGGAGGTGATCTTGTAAAAACTTCCTGAGGATCATTGATGCCGAGGAATATTCATCCATTTTGCTATGGTCTGGATAGCCTGCTGATCATGAGCCAGAGCAGGATGGATACATATATATATATATATATATATATATATATATATATACAATATTTGAGTATATTTTCTAATAATGTCAATTAGAGATGCGCGGTTTGCGGTCACAACCGCGGAGTACGCGGATAAACCGCGAGTCGGGCGGGTGACATGACGAAAAAATAGATTTTAAATAGATTCGGGCGGGTGGCGGTTGAACTAATTCGGAAATATATATTGTAATAATCCCAGGAATGTAGGCTCATAAAACTTCTTCGTTTGTCTTGTCTTTATTGCACAAGATGTAATACAACCACACAACAGCTCTCATGTCTCTAACGCTTTTCCCGGGACAACTCGAACTCTCACTTTCTGTAGTCAACGTCACTTCCCTATCTCTCCCGGAAGTCCCGCCCCCCAGCCAAAGACATAGGCTAAGACCCCGTAGCCAGCCGCTACATTATACATGGTTAAATGTTATGTTGAAGAGGTTCATTTAGCCTACTGACGTGTATTTATAAATGGTTGATTTATATAGACTAGTAGGTAAAGTGTGGTACCTGACAACACTTGATGGTACAATCCATATAACACGTCACAGACGACGTCACGCTAACATCACGTGACACCTCTGATGAAGGCTGCAGAAGCAAGGTAGCCCCAACTTGTCAGGTACAACACTTTACCTTACTAGCCTATAGAAATCAACCATTTATAAATAGTTCAATGTTGTTACCCACATACGAAAAACGAGCAGCACTCTTTGAAACAGTATGTGGGCATACTTTTATTTTGAAGTGTCTCGTTTGGTCTGTCGACGGATGTAAGGAAGTTACTTCCGGGTGTGGCCAACGAGGTATTTGTCATTTGTTGGTATTTTACTTGGTAAAATGTTTGATCCACATGCTGTGCATGTTATTATTTTTACGTTTGTAACGTGCTTTATTTATTGCAGTTTTCACGGTGAATTTGAAGGGAAAGTAAGCCTTCAAATAAATCAGTTCAAGAAAGCCATTGTGTCTGTGCTATTTGGAGGGAGTTACACTTTCTAACCTCACTAATGCCGTGCACTGTCTATATTAGATATATAACAAGAGGCGGGCGGTTGTGGCTTTGATGAAATGTTGGTTCGGGTGGATTGCGGGTGGATGACAACTTTAGTGATGCGGTTGCGGATGATATAATTGCATATCCGCGCATCTCTAATGTCTATACTGTAAACCTTGAGTTGTTAAAGTTCGAGTGCACCTCTCTCCTCAAGTGTGCATGTGAGTGTGTATGAGTGGATGTGTGGCTGTATGAAGGGTTTGCATGAGCAAAGTACGACTGTTTAATGTCATTTTAACTGTAAAATCTAATAAAATATATTTGCAAAGAAAACAATGTAAAATGAACAATTGCAATGCATTATGTAACGATGTAATACATGTTCACTTTATTATGTAATAATGCCACATTTTGTAATAAAATACTTGACGACATTTTAAAACAACGTGTTACATATTGCAAAATCTATTTTACAAGAGGGAACTGGCTAAGAGAGCAGCAAAAAACGTATTCATAAATACATAGAACAACAAAAAAACAGGAGCAGTCACATACTATAGTTAAAAAGTCCAAATTACTTACAACACAAACATAAAAACATGTCAAAATGTTTCAATAAAAACTATTTAAAAACAAGTACAGTGCCCAAAACAACAAATTTGCTTATCTTTTATAATGAACTGAAATTCCCCCGATATTATCAGTTCAGGTAACCTCAGATCCGTTCGTAAGTCATTCCATGACCATGGAGAAGTAATTCTAAAGGCTCTTTATTATTTATTTTTTTTACCGAACCAACACACCAATGATGTCGTGTGACCACAAACTGTAGAGATTGGAGTCTCTACACATAAAAGACCTCAAACAGGTGGCAACCAGACTGTCACGACCGGTTCGCATGGTGATGCGGGGGTTGATCTTCCAGGAAGCAAGAGGATGACTCCGGATAAGACTTGCAGGTAACAACATGATTTCATCGTAACTGAACACAAACAGGTACAGAACGGAAAAGAAACGGACGGAACAAGGTGCAGATCGCACCGGAAGCTAAGGCTATAACTTAGCACTGACTACAGTATGGAACAAAACTCACTTGGCAAAGGTGGGACACAATCAATGAAGCCAGAACCAGTGATCAACAAATTAAGACTTAAATAGTTGTCTGTCGATTAGACACAGGTGACCATGGTGACTAAACTCAGGAGGGGCAAAAACCGGAACTAAAGGAGTCCAAGACTACCAGAACATAACTAAACAAAACATGATTCAGACCAAGGATCATGACACAGACCAAAAAGTTGTTTATTTATAAAAAAAACTAAACTATCCATTGAGAACATCTGCAGACTGACACAGATGTACAGTTTGGTGTTGCATACAAAGTGCAATGGTGGATAAGGTTGCCAAAACAAGCAATAAAATTTAAAGCACAATGATACACAGTATCCAGTTTTTTCACATAAGTGTCGGGTGCATTCATAAAAAGAAAGTTTCCATAAAGGCATAAAAGTGGTCAGAATCAAGCAGTTCCCAACTTGTAAGGAACAGTAGTACTTGTTTCTAAAGAAAATAAATAAATAAATAATAATTTTAAGTTGAGCCACAAATTTTTATTTGTGTGATAATTAAAGACTCATCAATAATATTGCCGAAATAAGTATGTAGTAACCATTTCAAGTTCAATTTTATGAGCAGTTGATATTTTTGGAATGTTCAGTCCCAGTTGTTTGCCATTTTAAAATAACGTCCCTGAAGATTTCTCTGCATTTAGCATCAGTCTCAACTGAATCGGTTGGGACTGAACAACATCAAAAGCAAACTGCAGGAGCTCAATTGTCAGTGTTACAGCGGGGATAAGCTTTATATGCACTGTAAAAAAAAAATCTGTAAAAAAACGGTAATCCACTGGCAGCTACGGCTGCCAAACGAAGCTGCCAAACGAAAATCATAAAATTAAAGTAAAACACTGTAAACCAAATAATGATCAAAAACATTATATTTACAGAAATTTTTATCAAACATTTTGCGGAAAAATATCGTAATTTTACAGATCTTTACTAAATTGTTAAGATCAACCACCTTTAATAAAGTGACGATGCAAACAGTTCTGCAGAAAAATACCTTTTTTCTACAGAGTTTTTCCAAATTATTACGATCAACCAACTTTAATGAAGTGGCAATGCTGGCAATTTCACAGAAAAATACCATTGTTTTACAGATTTTTTCAGAATTATTAAGATCAAGGGTCTCTAACTCTGTTTAGCGGGGTGCCACTCTATGTAGAAATTACGTGTAAATGGAATCCCCTTCTTTGAACGGTTATACCGACATGGCGGCATACTTGCCAATCTTCACGAGAGACCTCCTGTGACCCTCGCGAAGAGCTGTCCTAATACCGACCGAACAAACATTTTAAGGTAGTGCCATGACGGCACTGACCTTCGTTGCAGTAGGTCATTTACCAGAGAAGCAACGAGCCAAATATGACGCTTGTTGTGCATGGCTTCATTTGATGTACTACAACTGGCTGAAAGACATACTTGATCAACAGCCATACAAATCACACTGACAGTACAAACAAATTTGCAAATATGCGCCATATTGTGAACCCACATCAAAAAAGAATGACAAACACATTTTGGGAGAAGATCTTCACCGTCACACCTAATAAACACAAAATAACAAATACCCAGAATGCCAAGCAGCGCTACTCTTCCGGGCTACACCCCCGCCACCACTCCACATCACGGCCCCCCTCCATGCGTCGGTTGAGGTGGGCGGGGTTTTGTGGTTGCGGGTAGCAGCCCGGAAGAGTAGTGCTGCTTGGCATTCTGGATATTTGTTCTTTTGTGTTTATGTTGTGTTACGGTGAAGATGTTCTCCCGAAATGTGTTTGTCATTCTTTTTTGATGTGGGTTCACAATATGGCGCATATTTGTAACAGTGTTAACTTTGTTTGTACGGCCACCGTCAGTGTGACTTGTATAACTGTTGGCTGTGATGAAGTATGTCTTGCAGTCACCGTCATGTATCATTTAACAAAGAAAAATGTCAAATTGATGGATTGAGCATAAACTTTTATTTAACAGACTACAAATATTTTTCAACTTGAATATGAAAATACACATAAATATTAAAAGAATAAGATTTTCCTTATAACTACATATTGAACTGTTACATTGTTAGTATTAACATATACTTTTATATAACAAGCTACATATTAAATTAAAGTTAGTTACTGTAATTTACATGAATTTGAAAGTAATTTGAGAAAACAGAAAATGATAGGTGTTATTAATATGGTATTTTTCTGTAAAAAAAAATAGAAATATACATATTTTGTCATTACTGGTATATTACTTAAAATAACAGACGGTTTGTTTATTTACAGATAATGTCTTCAATTCTACAGTTTTATAACCTATTTGAAAAAAATAGTAAAATTACAGTAGAAATTCTGAGTAAATTAACCATAAAAATATGATTTTTTTTAAAGTGTGACCACATCATCTGCATAAAAATGGAAAGCAACATTCCGACACATTATCACAGAGATTATTTACATTGACCGAAAACAACAGCGGACCTAATATAGAACCCTGGGATACACCATTTAATACAGGGAAGAAAGATGAGGAAGCTGAAACTTTTGACTGATTGATTAATACTTTTATTAGTAGATTGCACAGTTCAGTACATATTCCATACACTATTACATAAACGATTACTCAAGTAACTTGAGTAGTTTGATTACAAAATATATTTGAGGAATTTTCGCTGCGTCGAGGGGTCGATAAGTTTTTTTTTTACGGCATTTTGCCTCGTTGAGGCCATGTCAACACGAACACAGATACGCATACTTATCTCCGCGTTTGGCCTCTTGTCCACAAGCAGACGCAAACTTCTGTCCTTAAAAACGCATACTTGTACAAACGCGTAAGTGTAGAGATCCAAAACTCTCCGCTCAGCGTAGACTTGTGATGACGTCACGGTTGTACGTTGTCATTTCCAAACTCAACAACACTGCCTTGCTGTTTTTAAACACACTATAGGAGGGCTTAATGTATGTTTGAACGTAAACATGCAGCCAGCGCCCCCCGCGACCCCCAAAGGGAATAAGCGGTAGAAAATGGATGGATGGATATAGGAGGGCTTAATGTATGTTTGAACGTAAACATGCAGCTATTTTCACTCCACATTAATAAAAAAGACACATTGTAGTGGAAAGGTCCGAAACTTAATTGCAAACAAAGTGGTTTTAGTACAAAAGTTTTATTTACTCAGTATCAAAAGTACAGGTTGGATTTAATTGCCCATATGCAGACAGACGTCGTCCTCCAGAGGAAACAGAATCAAACGAAAACATGCAAATCATTTTCCATCTCTTGGTCCATGGGTTTTTTATAGGACTCCTCATGGGTCAAGGTCGAGTTGTTTTTGCCACTCCTGGCACCAACATAATCGAGGATCTCCTAGTCATTACAAATAGTCATAACATTTCTTAGAATGGTCATAGTGCCCACAAAATGAACTTTACCTCACATTTTGCTTCCAAGTGATTCAGAAATAGGCTTTTAGATAGACTTTCTTTTCGGACTTAAACAGACATAAAATATCGTACAAATAAATCACAACAAAGTCAGAAATTCCACTACAACATCAAAACGGGCTTTGCAACACTTTGCAATTACAGTCAGCTGTTTTGGATACGATCGCAGTCAAACCTCCACCTGATGGAACAACTTTGACAGGCAAGACTTTTGGCTGTGTGTTTTGAGAAAGGTGCAACATTATTTAATGTTTTTAAGTCTTTGTTTAACGACAAATCATGAAGTTAACTTACGTGTATTGCGTCCATTTTGTAGATGGACCGTGACCGTGCTTGCGTGTGAAAAGCAATAAAGCAACTAAAAAATAGCGTCCTCCTTGTAGTGTGTGCTGATGTTAAACACAATACACACTTCATTACACGTGCTCCATATCACTATATCCATGATTAAATGCATTATAAATCCTTGAGAGTTTTGCAGCGGTACACGCACGTCCGTAAGCACTTAAAAATGCAAATGGTTTTCGTTATAGAAATAATGTTGTCACGAAGTGGTGGTGACGAACCCCAAGATGCAGAGATGACAGGCTTGGTACATGAAAACATTGTTTTAATGTTCAAATAAAAAAGCAAGAAAAACACAAACCAGAAACCAGGAAACAGCAAACAGGGACAGGAGTCAGGATCCAGGGAATAACTCACAGCCTTCAAGAAACCGGCAGTCTACAGCATACAGCAAACAATACTCCAGCACTGACTGGAGGGCAAGGCAGATTTAAATTACGCCTCTGATTAGTGCTCGGGCAGCAGGTGAGCGGGCGATCACTAATCAGAGGCAGGTGGAAATAATAAGTAAGCCTAGTAACTAAAACAAACAAGGGTGCACAAAAAACAGGAACCGAAGGAGTCTTAAACAGAAAATAAAATACATTATCCAGACCACAGATCATGACAAATGTTTGTACACTTCACTGCACCATGTTGCTGAACATGTTATAACTCTATCAGTGTTGGGTTTCAGCAGCACAGGCGTGCGGTCGATAATGTTCCCAGGATTCTGTGTGTACGTGCGGGCAGGTTTTAAAGACAATGTACGTGTCATTGTACGTCTAGAGTCGATCAAAATAAACATAATAGGAGGTGTAATGCAACCAAGTCAGATATTGCTGCTTTTTTTTCCAAGTTTCTGATTGGACAAAATGTGCATGACAGCAAGTTTATGTGTTTGTGTGTGGACATAGACAGTTTTGAAACTAACCCCAAATGTGTGTTTTTGAAACTCTCTGTGTTCAAGTGGACATGGCCTCAGGCTGCACCAGATAATAATATAAATCATTTTAATAAAGTCAAAATATAGATTATTTCTTTTTTTGTAAAGTAAACTTGTACAGCCAATATGGGCATCTACATCAACAATATGATTTGCCTGAGAAGCTGGACAGGACAAAAATAAAATAAAAAATAAAACTTTTTTAAGCAAAAATATAATTTATTCTATTACTCGATTAATCGATCGAGATATACGATAGGATACTTGATTATTCAAATATTCAATAGCTGCAGCTCTAGACCCAGCAAACTTGACGCAGTGGGTTCTCACCGGCATTAATTAATATTTTATCTGAGTCTGTAAATTAGTTTGCTTGTTGATGATTTTTATTCGGTTTTGTGTAGTGTAGTTATATTTATATGTGTGGAGGTCTTGGTCCTCCAGGTCCTCTTGACGGCCAATGACGGACATGACAGCCGTGTTCATCTTTTTGAACATGATTTGTTTTTAAATAATGTGTGCTTTTCAGCCATGTTTAAGTTTCTCTCTCGTTCTCCACCATCAACCAACCTCTTCTCCTTCCCGACTGCTGCCTTTAAAGGGGAACAATATCATAATTTCAAAAGGGTTGAAAACAATAAAAATCAGTTCCCAGTGGCTTGTTGTATTTTTTGAAGTTTTTTTTCAAAATGTTACCGGTCTCGGAATATCCCTAAATAAGCTTTAAAGTGCTTGATTTTCGCTATTTGCGATGCGACTATCCATTTCCCTGTGACGTCATGCAGTCCTGCCAATGTAAACAAACAATTGTGAATACCACAGCAAGATATAGCGACATTAGCTCAGATTCAGATTCGGATTTCAGCGGTTTAAGCGATTCAACAGATTACGCATGTATTGAAACGGATGGTTGGAGTATGAAAGTATTGAAGAAGAAACTGAAGCTATTGAGTGAATAGCTATTGACGCTATTCATAGGTATAGCATGGCCGAATAGCTGCGTTAGCATCGCCGGTAAAATGTGCGGACCAAACGATCAGGACTTTCGTATCTCGTGACAATGGAGCAAATTAAATCCTTCGATTGGTAAGTGTTTTTTTCACATCTGCAGGTTATCCATACATCTCTGTGCCATGTCTGCTTAAGCACCGCCGGTAAATAGCATGTTAGCGTCGATTAACTGGCAGTCACTGCGCAACCAAATATGTCTGGTTAGCACATAAGTCAATATCAACAAAACTCACCTTCGTGATTTCGTTGACTTTATCGTTGCAAATGCATCTGCAGGTTATCCATACATCTCTGTGCCATGTCTGTCATCGCCGGTAAAATGTGGAGACACTCCCGCACATTCAATGGGGGTCTGGCGGCAGACACTTTCGCATCTTCGGGCCAGTGGTGCAACTTGAATCCCTCCCTGTTAGTGTTGTTACACCCTCCGACAACACACCGACGAGGCATGATGTCTCCAAGGTTCCAAAAAATAGTCGAAAAAACGGAAAATAACAGAGCTGAGACCCGGTGTTTGCAATGTGTTGAAAATGAAAATGGCGGCTGTATTACCTCGGGGACGTCACATTCTGAAGTCATCGCCTCCAGAGCGATAAACAGAAAGGCGTTTAATTCGCCAAAATTCACCCATTTAGAGTTCGGAAATCGGTTAAAAAAATATATGGTCTTTTTTCTGCACCATCAAGGTATATATTGACGCTTACATAGGTCTGGTGATAATGTTCCCCTTTAGTAGAGCGACAGGTGATCAGACAAACACTATCAGCTATGTGTCATATACGCACCTGTCGCTAGTCTCGAAGCCGGTCCTGCCACACCCCGCTTTGCTGCAGGTCCGCAAACCACGCCTCCCCACAATATGGTAATTAAAAGTAAATTGTTTGCTTGTTGATGCTTTAATTTTTTTCTGTATTGTGTAGTTATAATTATATGCTTTTACTTGTAATTGTATTGAGTTTGTGGAGCCCTGGAAGACTAGTGAGTTGTTGTGGCAACAAGCTAATGGCGATCCTTAATAAAAAATAAAAAATCAATCAGAAAGGTAGTTAGAAAACCACTTCACAGCATGCTGATAGGCCAATTCTGTCAGTCTGTCTGCCAAAATAATATGGTCGACCGTATTAAAAAGCTTTTGACAGGTCAAAGAATACAGCTGTTTTTTTACAATCCAATGCCTCAATAATGTCATTCCCAACTTTTAAAGCAGGAGTTAAGTTGCTACGTTGCTTTCTGGTGATTGATGTTGAGAAAGCAGACCAAAAGGTGTCACACTTTATTACGAGGTCTCAATTTAAATACTGTTGCATACCTTCTTTATCAAAATGGTTGGTGGGTGATTGAAGTCGTACTCAAATGTACCTGAATTATGTATCAGGATGCTTAAAGGCCTACTGAAACCCACTACTACCGACCACAGAGTCTGATAGTTTATATATCAATGATGAAATATTAACATTGCAACACATGCCAATACGGCCGGTTTAGTTTACGAAATTGCAATTTTGAATTTCCCGTGGCGTTTCTTGTTGAAAACGTCGCGGAATGATGACGCGTGCGCGTGACGTCACGGACTGTCAGGAAATATTAGCTCAGCACCAGTTACGGCTAAAAGTCGTCTGCTTTAATCGCATAATTACACAGTATTTTGGACATCTGTGTTGCTGAATCTTTTGCAATTTGTTCAATTCATAATGGAGACTATAAAGAACAATGCTGTTGGTAGAAAGCGGTGGATTGCAGCTGTCTTTAGCACCGAAACACAGCCGGTGTTTCTTTGTTTCTAACACAGAGCGGTCAAGCGAACATGTTTCTCTACGTCAAACAGCATGTTTTTGGATGGGAAAATAGTGATATATATCTTACCGGAGACATCATTGGATTAATTGTCCTCCTGCAGTAGCTGTTTAAAAGGCAGCTGTGGCTTCTCTCTGAAACACTGCGTGTTCACCGCAGCCATCCGACCTCAAGGTATGTCTTTACAATCTCACTAAAACACTATTAAAACAATAAGCAGATAAGGGATCTTACAGAATTATCCAAGTAAATGTGTATAATTACATCTGAAACGCTCACACTGCCGCCGCACGGATCCGTCACTTTTTATTTTTGTGGAGGGGCGTGGTCGACGCGTCGCCTGCGGGCGGGGCATGTGCAGGAGCCGGCTGTGAAGCGATGACAGGTGAGGAGATTTCTCAGATGGAACGAGTCATCTAATCACCTGTCTCTTTATCAGGAGTGCTGGAGACCATGAGAGGGTCCAGAGAGAGAGAGAGACGCGGCCAGATGGCTGGGAAAACGCTTGCACTGCTGAAAAGCAGGAACGAACAAGGGAAAAGATTTTATGTTGAAAGACCTGAAAAGATTTTGTGTTGTAAGATTAAAATTCTGTATACTTGGAAGCATCCTGTCTGTGCTTTCTGGTGGTACCCCGCACCTCAACGGCAGCGAGTGTCACAATTGTATTTATTTATTTTTTCGAGTCCTTTGCTATCAATATCATCATCCACAAATCTTTCATCCTCGCTCAAATTAATGGGGAAATTGTCGTTTTCTCGGTCCGAATAGCTCTTGCCGCTGGAGGCTCCTATTATAAACAATGTAAGGATGTGAGGAGCCCTCACCCTTGTGACGTCATCGTCTGTGACTTCCGGTAAAGGCAAGGCTTTTTTATCAGCACCAAAAGTTGCAAACTTAATCTTCGATGTTCTCTACTAAATCCTTTCAGCAAAAATATAGCAATATCGCGAAATGATCAAGTATGACACATAAAATGGACCTGCTATCTCAATTTAAATAAAAACATCTCATTTCAGTAGGCCTTTAAAAGCAATGGTTGTGTTACAACTGCATCACTACATCCATCCATGTGTTCTTTTACTCGCTCATCAGTGAGCGCATGCTGCTAATTTCAGACAGCTATGGGGCAACGACAGAGACAGACTCCGTGGTTTTGGTGAGCAAATAATACTTCCCCTCTAAGGAGCAAATGAGGAATAAAAAAAATGAAAGCGTGAAAGCAGAACATGGAAGAACATTAAGAAAATTGGAATGTTGCGGCTGACAGCATCAATGTTGGCAACTCTTACAGGAACCACAATGACAGGCCCTCATGCTGGATATGGAAAAACTTGGGAGAACTGGTTCTGTGTGTGTGTGTGTGTTTTAACAACACTTTTTGAAGAAGTTTAGGGTCTTTCCAGTGATACGTGATTAGTTGTGGTTTATCCAAAACGGCTGCCAAACCATTATCCATTGTTGTAGCATTTAACATAGAAATGGTGTGTATATTCAGTGGTTTGAGGAGGACATATTCGAACCACACAGATGGCACATTTGTTCTTTATGGTTTTTTCTCACCTTATTTATCAAAATGTTGGCCACAAGGACGTGCGAATGAAGACTGTGTGCGCTCACGACTTATCAACTGGTAGGAACACACACAGGCGTGACGTTGTTTAGAGTACAACATGTCACACATGTGACTGTGCTACCCAATAGCCTTAGGCTATGTCTACACCAGTGACATGTTGTCAGGGAAGGCAAGTGAGGTGGCTTAACCATGAGATGTTCCAAAACGAAGTAATAAAATAAAAAAAGTTTTAATATTTCTCTTTTGGTTTATGCTTTCTATGTGATTTTGGTGTATATTAACTGTATATTTTGATAATTTTCATAGTCAAAATCGCAGAAATTCCATGTTTCCTGATCAAAACAATGCAGCAGATGAGAAGTGAGGCAGACACAGGCGGTGCCTCCACGGCTACAGACAGTGTGAATTGGGCATGCGTGCGAGGGGGCGCATGCTTGTTGACATGTGGAAAAGGCAGGTCTTGAGGCAGCAAGTACATCTGCCTCAAGATAAGGGGTGATGTATTGTCAACTTGCAGTTTGGTGCCTCAGCAGTACTCTGACTCGCCACACTGAGATAAGTGGGGGCGCTCAAGCTAGCAGACACAGGTCTCAGCATTTTCTTCTTTTCTTTTTTTTTTAACTGTATTTATAACAAACATGGCATTTTTATTAGCGTTAGCCAGCGTTTGTGGGTGTTTTTTGTCAGATGCAAAAATATTGTTTAATTTCTTGGAATGATATTGAATTAAATGAATTTTTCTGCCAATATGGAAGATTATATACTGTATCCAAGATTAAATACTTCTCTAAACTGGACTTTAAGACAAAATTAATGCGATCATACAAAGTACGTTTTCATGGAGGATAGCTATTGCTGCTTCAGATACAAATACAGAAAGTTAATATACACTCACAATATTTGATTTATTTTGTTAAAAGCAAATGGGACCAAAAAGTATTTAATAACAACTATATCAAATAGTTTTTGGACCCATTTATCATATCATAATATCATTATGATAACTTTTTTATGAAATACATTTCAGGAGACCATCCGCACCGTAACACAACATAAACACAACGGAACAAATACCCAGGCTCCGTTGCAGCACTAACTCTTCCGGGATGCTACAATATACACCCTCCAACCCCGCCCACTTCAACCCACATGCTCTCTCAAGAAGAGCATGTCCCAAATTCCAAGCTGCTGTTTTGAGAAATTAAAAAAAAAATAATGCACTATGTGCCATGTTAACATTTTTTTCCATGATTAAAGTTGATTTATTTTGGAAAACCTCGTTACATTGTTTAATGCATCCAGCGAGGCATCACAAGGAAATTAGGCATTATAATGTGTTAATTCCACGACTGTATATATCAGTTTCGGTTGATATCGGAATCGGTAATTAAGACTTGCACAATACCGAAATATCGGATATCGGCAAAAAAGCCATTATCGTACATCTCTACTTGTCTACCATATCTGTATCCCGGGGTCCAGACGTACACAATAATGTTACAAATTGTTTGGCAAGACTTTGCACAACAGGGTGGTTCATTCAGTGATATGCTGGAAATACTTGATCTATTACTGTATTCTACAAGTTTCTTTGGTCATTTTGTATCTGTGCAAAAAAGTTGCAAATAGTTAATGCAACACTTTTTTCCATGTCGACGGTAACATTGGTATAGAAATATAAGCAAGTCAAGCTATAAAGTGATTTGCTTTATATATATATATATATATATATATATACAGTATATATATATATATATATATATATATATATATATATATAATTTGTTTTTGTTTTGATAGAAACAAGCATGTTCTCATAAAAACTAAAAAACATATGAGGGATGACAAAAACATGTAGCATATTGTTTTCAACCCCTTCATCCATCCATCCGTTTTTCTACCGCTTATTCCCTTTGGGGTCGCGGGGGGCTATGGTGCCTATCTCAGCTACAATCAGGCAGAAGGCGGGTGACACCCTGGACAAGTCTCTACCTCATCGCAGGGTCAACACAGATAGACAGACAACATTCACACTCACATTCACACACTAGGGACAATTTAGTGTTGCCAATCAACCTATCCCCAGGTGCATGTCTTTGGAAGTGGGAGCCCAAAGCAATTAATTATTGCAACTTTTATTTTTGGTTGTCTGAGGAAGATACATTACTTGATGGGGCATTAATGCAATAAGCAGAAGAAAACATGACATACGCCGGTAGACGCAATAGTGCAAACAGTATGCATTATTTTTGGGCGGTATAGCTCGGGTTTGATCCCCGCTTCCACCAGCCTAGTCACTGCCATTGTGTCCTTGGGCAAGACATTTTACCCACCTGCTCCCAGTTTAAATTTAATTTAGATATTGGGTTTCCCTTTGTAAAAGCACTTTGAGTCACTAGAGAAAAGCGCTATATAAATATAATTCACTCACTCACACTCACTATTATCTCTAAAAAGACAGTTTGGTACAGTGCATGTATTTGCTATGGGCATTCTGCTGTACTATGTGTGTGTGTGTGTGTGTGAGTGTGTGTGTGTGTGTGTGTGTGTGAGTGTGTGTGTGTGTGTGTGTGTGTGTGTGTGTATGTGTGTGTGTGTGTGTGTGTGTGTGTGTGTGTGTGCGTGTTCTTGTATTTTTACCCTTCCTGAGACATAAACAGGGAAAAGTACCTTCCATATGAGGACCTGTGAACAAGTTAGGACAATAATCATGGTCCCAATACTGAAAACCATTGCATCTAATAGAGAATGTCTCATTTTCACCCATGGTGATGAAATCCATCAAAATTAGGGTGGTCCCAAAAAGTGTTTCGGTTTTAAAAGTGCTCCTTCTCTGGTCAACATATGAAATAACAAGTGTGTGTAAAAATTTGAAGTGCTCTCCCTATGGCCAACATATGTAATATCAACCGTGTGTAAGAAATTGAAATGCGCCCCCTTTGGCCAAAATTATTAAAAAAATATATAAATAGATATCTGTAAAGAAACATACTGTAATAACTTGAAGTAAATAACAAAGATTATACACCAATTCAAAAAAAAAATAAAAAATAAATAAATAAAAGCTTACCTTTTTTATATATGCATAGCATGGGTGTATTAATTTGTTGTAGATACACATATTTATATATCTAGAAAGGGTGGTCCTAAAGAGGTAGGAGGAAGTCTCAAGAAGGTAACACATGCAAGATTGTGTGAGTGTGTGTGTGTGTGTGTGTGTCCAATAGTGACAGATGCTGCCTGCATGGCCACGGCCAAATGATAGAGACGATAGCTAATTGCTCAATCACAGGCAATCTAATCTGGCCAATCTCATTTTCAGTCCCCCCCCCCCCAGCGCAAACGTCGACCATCCCGCATCTATTTCCTGACCTATCGGTATGAGCAGCTGCAGCACTGAATCAATTCAGAAACGTGAGGAAGAGCAAGAGAGTACAAGAGCATATGGCAGGTTGGACTGATGTGGTGACATACATTGACTTATTTTTCAACTCGAAATAATTGTACTGTAGTCAATGTTCATTAAGTTGATCAAGTGGATAAGAAGAAAAGGAAAATGTTTCAGTTTCAGTAAAAAAGGTGAATATATTTTTTGTTATAAAGCCCTACCTTTTATTTGCATACAATAGTCCATGCACCTACAAATTTAAATGGTTATTAGATATGAGATATTAATATTTCTACATTAATATTTACATTTTTGTTGCACATCCTTTTGACAAAAATCACCCTCATCGATGAATGGAACAACTCAATCCCTCTCGATCACTTATTTACCTTGGAGTCCGCCCCTCATAAACACTGTTCTGACAATGATGGACTCATTGACCCATTTGACTTATCGGGTGCATAAGTGAAGAATGGATGAATTAGGATATCTGCATCAAAACTCACTTTTGCAGAAGATCCCACTTATGGAGGCCCCACTCAACAATGCAATTGCACTTTGACAAACGTTGTTCTTCAACTGTTTGACTATTTGCTCACGCAGTTGTGGACAAAGGGGTGTACCTCGCCCCATCCTTTCTTGTGAAAGACTGAGCATTTTTTGGGAAGTAGATTTTATACCCAATCATGGCACCCACCTGTTCCCAATTAGCCTGCACACCTGTGGGATGTTTCAAATAAGTGTTTGATGAGCATTCCTCAACTTTATCAGTATTTATTGCCACCATTCCCAACTTCTTTGTCACGTGTTGCTGGCATTAAATTCTTAAGTTAATGATGATTTGCAAAATAAATATATATTTATCAGTTTGAACATCAAATATGTTGTCTTTGTAGCACACTGAAAAAAGTCACTTTTTGGTGCTGTAAACGCTACTAGAGTAACTGTCATAATTTATACCTAGTATTTTTAAAATTCAGTAAGAACTTGAGTTTCTTAAGTAAAATTAAACATTTTATTAACGTAATACATGAATTATGGGGAAAGAGTAAGTTTTACTTATGTTTCCTCATACTATTTAAATGTTTAATAGTTGTACGTACATAAACCTAAAAATATTACATAAACTTTCCTCTGAAAATCTAGTGTTTTCAAATGCATGCACGACGACGCATGCGCACAGCACAACAGGCCCTGGCCGACTGGCTCTGCTCCGGCCGTTAGGATCACTTCACAAAGCACTGTAAGGTGGCATTATGGGTAATTCTTATCTTGCGTTTATAATGTGTTACAGAGCCAATGTTCTCCAGAAATGTGTTTGGTGTGGGTTCACAGAGTGTGGCGCATATTAGTTAGAATGTTAAAGTTGTTTATATCCCAACCGTCAGTGTAAAAGGTATGGCTGTTGACTAAGTATGCATCGCAATCTAGTTTGTGTGGTAGCAAAATGCATGCGTCCTTCCGGCACATGGGCAGCATGGTGTAAAATTGGGCGCGATGACATGTTGCAGAGCATTGATACCCATCCACCGAGCCGCGGCCGCAAAATAACTTTTAATAATGTTTTTTTTATCACACTCAGTTTTTAACTGCATGCCATTGATAAGCGCAGGCGTGAGAAGAGGTTATAATTAATTAGCGCCCCAGCGGCTATTCAAGGAAATACGGTATATAACATTTACTTAATATTTTGAGTAAAATGATGTTCCTGTCGATGAAAAACAAGTACACTTTACCTAATTTCTTTATATAAATATAACTTAAAACTTGGATGTAATTAAGTAACTGTTACTTAATATCTTCACAACTGTTATGTTGTATGGTAAGTTGAATTTACTTGATACTGGCAAGTGAGTTTTACTTGATATTGCAGCATTACATTTTATTTAAATCATTTGCGTGCAAATATTTACAATAATTTTTTAAAGTAAATCTTAGGAGTTATTTTTTTCAGTGCATATTCAACAAAATATAGGTTGAAAATGATTTGCAAATCATTTTATTTTGTTTATATGTACATCCAACACAATTTCCCAACTCGTTTACATATATATATATATATATATATATATATATATATATATATATATATATATATATATATATATATATATATATGTATGTGTATACATATATATATATATATATATATTTATATATATATATATATATATATATAGTAGTAAAAAGAACAACAATGAACAGAGAACCAAATGAAAACAGTGACCACAAACTGTGATAATGTCCAAACCGAGTATATTGTGAAACATTCCACTCCTTGTGTCAACACAAATGAGTGAAGACATGACTTTAATTTGCAATTAAAAAAACACTGAAGGTGAACTATACATGTTTATCAGAGAAAGTCATATTTTGTTGTTAATTTCAAGGCTCTACTAGTATCAATGAGTTGATGAAAGTGAAACCAACAACTGAAAGTGAGCAACCCAATCCACAACTCATTAGACACCTGCTCTTATGTGTGCAAGGCTCCTTAAATTGCAGGTCTCTTGGGTGTATCAGTGATGTGAGGAGACACTATTAATTACGCCACTTCTGTTAAATGTGTGTGTGCCTGTGTGTGTGTGTGTGTGTGTGGCAAACTCCATAAAAGGGATACGATTTTGTTTGAGCCACCACATATCACCATATCACCCAGGCAGCATTTACTGACCTCAGTTGCAGGCAATCATGCATAGTAACACACCTTTTAAAAGCAACTGGATATCCATGTGCACACACACGCACACACACTGACACATGCACACACACAGTTGCACAAAGTGAACATTTTTTGGGGGATGCACCTTTTAATCAAAATGCTCAGCGTTCGCCAGACCTCGTACCTCCTAAACATCAATGACTTCTTACCTTACCAATGTTTGAAAATCACACATGAATAAATGGACAAAAGCGCACCGAGAATACACCCCCAACAAATTGTGAAAAAACTTTCCAGAGGAATGAAAGCTGTTACAAATTCAAATGGGGGGGTAGACAAATTTGGAGCGAAAAATGTCCACAAATCTCTATACTTTTTCTAATATATTGTATATCAGGGTTCATTCTATACTCGCCAACCCTCACGGATTTTCCGGGAGACTCCCGAAATTCAGCGCCTCTCCCGAAAACCTCCCCGGACAAATTTTCTCCTGAAAATCTCCCGAAATTCAGGCGGAGCTGGAGGGAGCGTGGCCTGAGTGAGGACAGCCTGTTTTCACGTCCGCTTTCCCACAATATAAACAGCGTGCCTGCCCAATGACGTTATAACAGTGGAATTATCGAGGGCGAGTTCTTGGTTTCTTATGTGGGTTTATTGTTAGGCAGTTTCATTACGTCCTACCAGTGCGGTAACAACACACAAAAACAGCAGTCAGGTTTTCGTCTACTGTAAAGCAGTTCGTCTGCCGTAAACAGCAATGTTATGACACTTTTAAACAGGACAATACTGATATCTACTGTACATGCATATGGTTAGAAACATAGTGACAGAGAATAGAACAAGGATGGACAATTCAACCCTTAACTCAACAATGAGTAGATGAGTGTAATGTCTGTGTATATGTGTAAATAAATGAACACTGAAATTCAAGTATTTCTTTTATATATATATATATATATATATATATATATATATATATATATATATATATATATATATATATATTGCTAGAATTCACTGAAAGTCAAGTATTTATTTATATATGATATACTTGACTCTTAACTACGCCTCCAACCACGCCACGCCCCAAACACGCACCCCACCCCACCCCCAACCACGCCCCCCACCTCCTGAAATCGGAGGTCTCAAGGTTGGCAAGTATGGTTTATTCACCTTTTTTCTGTACCTTGGGGGCCAACTTTTCCATTACAGAGAACCCAGGGCCCACTCAAATAAAAACACAAAACTAGTAATCTTACTCTTGGTTTTAATCATATTAACTTATTGTATCATCATAAGCGAGAAAATTGTCTCCTGAGGTCAAATAACCCAATGTGTGAGGCGACGACTTCTGGCCCAGATGTCCAGCAAGACAAAATAATGAACACACACACACACACGCGCGCACACACACACAGACACAAACACACTACAGCAACGATAATCCACACATGCCAGAACCCCGGCATTAACTTACAGTTTAAAACTTTGGCAAATGATATAAAAGCATGTGTTATTCAGAAATAATTATTTATTTAACACAAACACCCTAGGTCGGGCTGATTACAAATTACATACTAATCAAATATACTGCATAAGAAATGACTCATAACTAGCTGCCAAAAATGCATTCACTTATTAAATGTAATTAATAATCATCATTGAATGAACAAAGTTAATGAATGAATGAATGAAAAGACAGCTTTACCACTTTTTTTGCAGTGATAACAATTTATCTGGTTTCAGCTTTGGATTTCCACTATTTGTTAGCATTTTCATCACTGCCTGTGATGAGGGGCGACTTGTCCAAGGTGTAACCCGCCTTCCGCCCAATTGTAGCTGAGATAGGCACCAGCACCCCCCGTGACCCCAAAGAGAATATGCGGTAGGAAATGGACGGATGGATGTCATCACTGCCACAAGTGGTGAAAATGTGTATTACAACTGAGTAATGCTGCAGCCCATACGGCATACTTGCCAACCCTCCCGATTTTCCCGGAAGACTCCCGAATTTCAGTGCCCCTCCCGAAAATCTCCCGGGGCAACAATTTTCTCGGATTTCTCCCGATTTCCACCTGGACAACAATATTGGGGGCGAGCCATAAAAGCACTGCCTTTAGCGTCTTCTACAACCTATCCTCACGTCCGCTTTCCTTCCATACAAACGGCGTGCAGGCCCAGTCTAATAATATATACGTCTTTTAAACACACATGAGTGAATGCATGCATACTTGGTCAACAGCCATACAGGGCACACTGAAGGTGGCCGTATAAACAACTTTAACACTGTTAAAAATATGCACCATACTGAGAAGCCACACCAAACAAGAATGACAATCACGTTTCGGGAGAACATCCGCATTGTAACACAACATAAACACAACAGAACAAATACCCAGAACCCCTTGCAGCACTGACTCTTCCGGCACGCTACAACATACACCCTCCAACCCCGCCCACCTCAACCCCATCTCCCGAATTCAGATGTCTCAAGGTTTGCAAGTATGCCATAAGGACCACAGTTAAGAAATAGATATTTTTTGGCCGGCCCACCTCGGTGTGCTAAGGGCCCAACAATGGGCCGCGGCCCTATGGTAAGAAACACTCATTTTGGACTGCATATTGATTGGCATTTTATGTGTGTAGGTGTGAGCATGGCACTTGGAGGGACACCTGTCTGGCAATGACAAAGATCAGAACAGGGATGTGATCAGGAGATGAATGTTTCCAAATTACATTTTGTCTGGGAGTCAGAGGGATGGCATACAAATACCATGTTAGAGCTGTCGCTTCAGCTGTGTGTGTGTGTTAGTGTGTGTACATCCCCTGCTTTAATCAGATCCAATTTATGAGACACGTCAGTTTGTTTAGCATCCAGCTAAAGTACGAGGTAATATTACGTCAGGTCCAATTCTGGGTTGTGACATTGCTTCTTGGCGATAAATTGTGTAACGTCGGTAGCTTGTTTATTCCAATTTTAAGAAACCTATTGTCACATTCTCACATGACCGCTGGCGGTGTGACCACAAGATGCAGAGACGGAAGGCGACGTTCAAGCAAACAGTCCTTTTAATTAGGTACGGTGCAGGGACAACAGTTGAAGGGGGCAAACAAATAGACAATGAACCAACTCGGAAGGAGGGGACAAGGTGGAACTATATCGAATCATTTTGCAACTGTCAACAGGTGTGCCGGCAGGACAAAGAACAAACAATAAAAGTCTAACACAGACCAAACAAGGAAGGAATGCTAGTCAGTAGCATTAATACGCCAAAGTCAATGTAAATTAGCATCAAGCTAGGGCGTTTTGATAAAATTGAGCCTTACTTTACTTCAGGGGCATCAAGCGTACTGCCCAAGGGCCGGATCAGGCAAGTTTAATCCATGAGTTTGCAAAGTATAAAAAATAATTCAACAGCTATTCTAAATGTGTCCAATAGATGTCACAATAGCAATTCTTTTACAAAATAAACCACATGATGTTAGTGCATCAGTCAAGGAAAATGATCGAACTACATAAAACTCATTTGTATACTCTAGCCCAGGGGTTGGGAACCTATGGCTCTAGAGCCAGATGTGGCTCTTTTGAAGACTGCACCTGGCTCTGAAATAAATCTTAGCTGGAATTGATTAACACGGTAAGTAATGAATAGTTCCGCTGGTAAACACAGTGTCAAAAATAATGTTCAAAATATAAAATGGTATGGCATAGTGGGTTGAGCGGCCGTGCCAGAAACCTGAGGGTTGCAGGTTTGCATCCCACCTATGGACATCAAAGTTGCTGCCGTTGTGTCCTTGGGCAGGACACTTCACCCTTTGCCCCCGGTGCCGCTCACACTGGTGAATGAATGATGAATGAATGATTAGTGGTGGTCGGAGGGGCCGTAGGCGCAAACTGGCAGCCACGCTTCCGTCAGTCTACCCCAGGGCAGCTGCGGCTACAAATGTAGCTTACCACCACCAGGTGTGAATGAATGATGGGTAAATAACAATAGAAAAGCGCGATATAAATCCAATCCATTATTATTATTAAAACATTCTCATGCATTTTAATCCATCCACCCGATTCCTACCGCACCTGTTCAAGAAGTCGCATTAATGGTAAGAAGTATTCTATTTATTATTGGTTAGCTTCAGAATAACAATGTTATTAAAAAGAATAAGAGACTTATTATACTTTTAAAATGTTGATCTTACTTAAAAATGCACAAATTTAGTTGTATTCAGTCTTAAAATAAATATTATATGGCTCTCACTGAAATACTTTGTAAAATATTTGGCTTGTATGGCTCTCTCAGGCAAAAAGGTTCCCAGCCCCTGTTCTAGCCTTTAAATAGTCCACCGTTTTGGACCAGTTGATCTGCCGTTAATTTTCTTTTCTGCTCTGCCTCCCTCTCTCTCGTGGAGGGGGGGACACAGGTTCGGTGGTCCAGAGTCGGGACCCGGGGTTGACCGCTCGCCTGTGCATCGGTTGGGGACATCTCTGCCCTGCTGATCCGTCTCCGCTCGGGATGATCTCCTGCTGGCCCCACTATGGACTGGACTGTCACTATGATGTTAGATTCACTATGGACTGGACTTTCACAATATCATGCTAGATCCATTCGACGTCCATTGCACCCGTCGCCCGAGAGGGGAGGTGGTCACCCACATCTGCGGTCTTCTCCAAGGTTTCTCATTGTCATCCCACTGGGTTGAGTTTTTCCTTGCCCCGATGTGGGATCTGAACCGAGGGTGTTGTTGTGGTTTGTGTAGCCCTTTGAGACACTTGTGATTTAGGGCTATATAAATAAACATTGATTGATTGATGAATTGACATAAAAAACATCCTGTAATTGGATTTTGATCTATTTTTTTTATCTTGATCGAAAATTAACACCAACATTATCACAATTTGAGGTTGATTGGCAACACTAAATTGGCCCTAGTGTGTGAATGTGAGTGTGAATGTTGTCTGTCTATCTGTGTTAGCCCTGCGATGAGGTGGCGACTTGTCCAGGGTGTACCCTGCCTTCCGCCAGATTGTAGCTGAGATAGGCGCCAGCGCCCCCCGCGACCCAGAAAGGGAATAAGCGGTAGAAAATGGATGGATGGATGGATTATCACAATTTATTCAGAGAATATAAATAAACAACAAATAAAGTATATATATATATATATATATATATATATATATATATATATATATATATATATATATGTGTATATATATACTATTAACCACAACAGGTAATTGCAAAAAAGACAACAACAACATTATGATTTGTACAATTTTAGAATGCGCTGGTTTTTAACCAAAAAAGACAATCTTAAGTTCTCATTATTTTCAAGTTATCGTGCCGTGATTTTACCAGTGCGGCCCACGTGGAAGTAGATTTTTCTCCATCTGGCCCCCCGATCTAAAATGAGTTTGACACCCCTGCTTTACGTTCAAGTGTTTTCTATTCGGTGTGCTTCCTTTGTTGGCATTAAACATTGCAACATTAGACTTAGACTTAGTCTTCCTTTTTTACAGATAAGAACAACATTTTGTTGAATTAGCTCATGGTAGTGCAGGATAAAAAAGCAATAAGGTATAAGGTATATGCAGATATACATTAATAGATTACTCTACAGATAAATATATTGCACTTTTGCATATGTATCCATGTTTATGGATGTATGTTATTTTGTCTTTATATTCCAGCGAATTAATCCATTTTTGGGGGGAATTGAGGGGATCATTATGATGCGTTCACGAGTTTTACGGCCTGAGGGAAATTGCTGTTCCCGAACCTGGAGGTTTTGCTTCGGAGGCTGCGGAACCTCTTTGTAGAGTCCAGCAGTGAAAACAGTCTTTGGTGGGAGTGGGATGAGGGATTTTCCGAGCCCTGGTCAGGCAGCGGCTTTTTGCCATCTCCTGGATAGGAGGAAGAGGAGTCCTGATGAGGCAGTCTGGCTAAGTCCGCTCTGAGTGCTGTTTGATTGATTGTTTCCTCGCCAAGTGTTTGAGCCAGTGTTGAAACTGCAACTGGAAATGACGTCACGGCCAACGATGGTATCAAAATACGGCGATGTTTGATTTTACACGACTCGATACCCAGGTGGCGCCTATAAAACTACAAAATTCAGTACCCATCTCGAATTATAGGGGAAGGTTGTTTTGTTTGGTTTTGTTCTTTCAAACCATGTTGACTTTTGGAAGCATATTGTTTCGGGTTTATATTTGGCTGTGGAAGAAAATAATGGCTGCATCAAAGACAGCCGAGTAACCCGCACACCATCAATCACCTCTAGATGGACAGCGATTATAAGAATTTAAACAAAAACACTTGGTTCCAGTCCACATTGTCCAGAGTGTACATGCACTTCTTGTCCTTTTGCCAGCATGGAGCTTCTCCCACGTACTCTCCTCATTGTGGGAAAAACACCATTTTTTCCTTTAGTCATGGTTTTTCCGTTTCACCGTGTTGTGTTTGGCCAACGTCTGTCCTGACTTGGCAAATAGTTCGCTGTTTCGGCTGAAATACACATAGGTAACTCCTAAAGAAGTGCTGTAATAACAGTTGTCACAGCCCAGGAACATTGCGATTAGTTTTTTAAGATTGTGTAGCCATACTTCTCAGCGGTGGATGTTCTACCCACTTGGATCCGTCGGAAAGTTTGCAATGTGTAACGATTGAAGAGCGTTCACGGTTGTCACTCATATTGCAGTGGACCCCTGCTGTGTTCAGCTGCAGCTGCTTTTCCACAGTCATACTCCAGTGGTTGAGAAACACCCCTTTTAGAACAAAGAAAACCTCAGTTGTTTAGTCAGAGTTTTGGCCTCTGTGCTTCATCGGGGACTTTTCTCTTTGAATATGGTATGTTCAACGAGAGAGTTTATTTTTTCTTTTCAAATCCCTTCTAACGTAATGTTAGTCACGTTTCGTCAGACCAGGTTGCTGTATGTTTGGATGTTCCCATACTGTTCCTTTGAACATTTCATTGGTACACACTTTAAATTGTTACAACCCCATGTGATAGATGTGGAAGGCCGTGTTATCCTTTGGAAGACTCGGCTTCTAACGGTTGCAGTTGGCCTATCATGTGGCAGGGGCTAACCAACATTGCAAAAGGTACAAGGACACACAAACACTCTATGCGATTGTTTAGGGCCACATGATTGAGGCACTTTAGTCACTTTAGTAGCCAGACATCAACATGGTCGACGTACACTGAATGTGATTGCTTGTTCTACTTTGATGGGTTGAGTTACCTCATTGATACAATTATAATTTGCCTATGATAAGACTTGTTTTCAGTGGTGAGTCGACATGTTCCATCATGCTTATTTGAGGGGGCTATGCCCTCTTTTGCCCCTACGTAGAGCCGTCCATATTTGCCAAGCCTCCCGATTTTCCCGGGAGACTCCATAATTTCAGTGCCCCTCCCGAAAATCTCCCGGGGCAACCAATCTCTTGAATTCCTCCCGATTTCCACCCGGACAAAAATATTGGGGGCGTGCCTTAAAGGCACTGCCTTTCGCGTACTCTCTCACTTGAAAAGGAGACTATTATATATGTCTCCGTTATCCATAGGTTTATCTATAACCCATAAAGTAGGCAGGCTACGGAGCTATTTCTCAGCATGTGTTTATTCCTGCCTGCACGATAATACACTGACACACAACATCTGGATTTCCATCACGCATCGCTTCAAAAGTACGGCAAGTAGTAATGTCCTAAAACATCACGCAGACTCACTTGGCTGTCCGCCAAGCGCCATAGCGCTTAGCGTGTTGCTACACAAGTAATATTACGACCAAAGCAGGGCCACAAACAAAATCTTGTTTAGGGCTACAAAAAGCCCTGAACAAAAAGTTTGGCCAACAATCGAATTAGTGCTTGTTAGGGTTGTATGGTATATCGGTATTGGTATAGTACTGCGATACTAATGAATCATATTCAGTACAGGTTGGTCATGTCACATATCAAACCCCCCCCCACCTTGGACCCCTTCCAGTTTGCATACCGAGCCAGACGATCTACAGAGGATGCAATCTGCTCTGCCCTCCACCCAGCCCTCACCCACCTGGATCAGAAACACCCATATGTGAGAATGCTGTTCATAGATTTCAGTTCAGCATTCAACACCATAATACCACAGCAACTCACCTGCAAACTTGGCAAACTGGGCCTCAGCATCTCACTCTGCAATTGGCTGCTCGACTTCCTTAGTCAGAGGCCACGAGCAGTACGTGTTGGTAACAACACCTCAAGCACCATCACCCTGAGCACAGGGGCCCCACAAGGCTGTGTGCTCAGTCCTCTGCTCTTCACTCTACTGACACATGACTGCACACCAACCTACAGTTCCAACCACCTCGTTAGGTTTGCGGACAACACAACTCTGGTGGGTCTCGTCACCCTTGGTGACGAGACTCACTACAAGTAGGAGGTGGACCTCCTGACCACGTGGTGCAGGGACAACAATCTCTTGCTGTATGTCAGCAAGACAAAAGAGATTGTTGTCAATTTCCAGAGAGGCCACACTCAACACCTGCCACTGATCATCGCTGGTGCTGCAGTGGAGAGAGTAAGAAGCACCAAATTCCTGGGGGTGCACATCAGTGAGGACCTGTCATGGACTACCAACACCGCATCACTGGTGAAGAAGGCCCAACAGCGACTCGACTTCCTGCGAAAAAACTAAAGCGGGCAAGTGCTCCACCACCCATCCTGACCACTTTTTACAGAGGCACCATCGAAAGCATCCTTTCTAGCTGCATCACTGTGTGGGGCGGGAGCTACACTCAATACAACAGAACAGACCTGCAGAGCAATATGAAAACAGCTGGCAAAATCATTGGTGCACCACTCCCATCTCTTCGGGACTTATACACCACCCGCCTCACCCGCAAAGCACTCACAATTGTGAGTGACGCAAGGCACCCTGCACAAAACCTGTTCAGCCTCCTTCCCTCTGGAAGAAGATACAAGAGCCTTCGCTCTCGCACCACCAGACTCACCAACAGCTTTCACCACCAGGCTGTTAGGCTGCTGAGCTCTCTCAACCCCCCCCCCCCCCCCCCCCCCCCCCCCCCCCACTCATGGCATTTAAACAAATGCCATGGGTGGATCTACACCTAACATCCACTGTAATGATACCAAGTTCAGGAGCATGTCTAGTCGATACCACTATGATTACATTATATTTTTTAGCATCACAAAATCTATTTTTTTGTTGTTGTTGTTTATATTATGTATGTACTGTAAACTCAGGAAATATGTCCCTGGTCACATGAGGACTTTCAATATGACCAATGTATGATCCTGTTACTACTTGGTATCGGATTGATACCCAAATTTGTGGTATCATCCAAAACTAATGTAAAGTATCAAACAACAGAAGAATAAGTGAATATTACATTTTAACGGAAGTGTAGATAGAACATGTCTAAAGAGTAAATAACCAGATATTAACAGTGAACAAAAAAGTAGATTAATAATCAATTTTCTACCACTTGGGCGGTTTAGCTCGGTTGGTAGAGTGGCCGTGCCAGCAACTGTGAGGGTTGCAGGTTCGATTCCCGCTTCCGCCATCCTAGTCTCTGCCGTTGTGTCCTTGGGCAAGACACTTTACCCACCTGCTTCCAGTGCCACCCACACTGGTTTGAATGTAACTTAGATATTGGGTTTCACTATGTAAAGTGCTTTAAGTCACTAGAGAAAAAGCGCTATATAAATATAATTCACTTCACTTCACTTCATTTGTCCTTATTAATGTTGATAAAATAATAGAAGGGAACAATGACACAAAATGTTACTGCATATGTCAGCAGACTAATTAGGAGCCTTTGGTTGTTTACTTACTACTAAAAGACAAGTTGTCTTGTATGTTCACTATTTTATTTAAAGGACAAACTTGCAATAAGAAATGTATGTTTAATGTACCGTAAAATTTTTTGTTATAATGAAGCCAATAAGGCATTTTTTTTTAGATGTATTTGTAATATGTAAATGTGCTTTGCTAAAAAGTTTTTTTTTCCCACTCCCCTTTGGAGCCCAGTCTAGATTGTATTTTTTTATTCCTCCTCCCCCAGCGTTTACCTTTTTCCCATCTTTTACGAGGCGCCTTGAGGCAACCCATCAGCATTCCTGTTCTGTAATCCTGTACACTGTTTGTTTGTCTAATCTTGAATGGGTTTGTGCTGAAAACAAAGTGTCATTGTACTTGTGCAATGACAATAAAGACCTACCTTTTTTGTGGTTGGAAAAGTACCGAAAAGTATCCAAATACATTTTGGTACCGGCACCGGTACCAAAATATCGGTATCACTAGTGCTTGTATATTACCACAAAGCAATCTGTATCATGATTCTTTGAAGAAAATCCTCAAGAGTCATATTAAATTCAAACAGTTTCCCTCCTTTCCTGAAATACTATTATTGTCAAGGAAAACTGGGAATAGTCTTCGTACTTCAGGTTTTTTTTTTTTTCTTTAAATATTAGATAAACAGTTTGCACCCACGTTTACATACAGGGGCCCGTTCTGTTCATTTGAGAAGACATATGGGGTTGACAAAGGTGGGCATGCATGGACGTGTGTCATGAATTTGTGTGAGCGGGGCAGGAAATACTGCAGATTCCTTGCAACAAGTTTGAATCATGGTTGGTCATCCCAATTGTCACCCCATGTACGAATCATGATGGCAGTTTTGTGATGTCACTGTAAGAGTATTTGTATGTCAAATGTGTGATGATAGTCATCACACACCTTTAAAAATGTAATGTTTTTTGTTTTTTTGTGGAATACAAGGTGATACGGTGCGTAGCAATTTCTTTTAATTATGCTTATGAATATATCTGGGGTAGACTTGCATTTATATTCTGTGTATTATGCAGTGAAATATTTAGAGATTAGCCACTGAATAGTATTTTTGTGAAAAAAGTATGTGAATATTGCCTTCCAATGCCGATGAAAAAAGCCAATCCCGTCTAACTGACAGTGTATTTTTCGGCAAATTCAGTACATTTCTTACATGTAACATTATCACTGGAGGACAAGGCTATACATGTTAAAGTTAAAGTACCAATGATTGTCACACACACACTTGGTGTGGCGAAATTTGTCCTCTGCATTCGACCCATCCCCTTGATCACCCCCTGGGAGGTGAGGGGAGCAGTGGGCAGCAGCGGTGCTGCGCCCGGGAATCATTTGTGGTGATTTAACCACCCATTCCAACCCTTGATGCTGAGTGCCAAGCAGGAAAGTAATGGGTCCCATTTGTATAGTCTTTGGTATGACTCGGCCGGGGTTTGAACTCCCAACCTACCGATCTCAGGGCGGACACTCTAACCACTAGGCCACTGAGTAATGATACACTTTGTAAGAGCAAGCAGGAGCAGACAAGAAGAGGACATGCTAATCGCTTAACCAGCCACTGAGCTAGCTTGAAACAACACGATGAATAAATGTTTAGCAAATTGGAGAAGTGTGTACATTGCTCTCATTCCTGCTTTGCACACTTTTGGCATTCTCTCGATGAGGATCAAGAGGGAGTCACCTGAAATGGTTTTCACTTCACAGGTGTGCTTGAACGGATGTGGCCCTTCCGTGGTCGCCCGCCTCGCCTGCTGCAGCGGCGTTCCACTCGCCGCCGCCACCTGACACGTCCTCGGTGGATTCAGGAACACTTGGCCACCACCAAGTCCTCGACTTTGGACTTTTTCAGTTTTTTTGGGTGGGAGACATCTGGAATCTGTCCCATAAGGAGGGGGGTACTGTCATGAACTGTTACCCAGATTATAGTTTATTTCGGTTTTCATTCACACGTTGTTTAAGTTCTGTTTCAGCACCCCTGTTTTTTGTTTCTTCGTTGTCGTGGGTGCTAACTATTTTTACCTGCCTCTGATTAGTGTTCGGGATGCTCACCTATGCCCAGGCACTAATCAAAAAACAATGTTATTCCATCTTCTCCCCTCACTCTGTCAGGTGCTTTTGTTTGCTGACATTACTCTTTGTATACCTGAGCTAAGCTTTGCCTTATGCGTGTTGTGTACCGGGCAGAGGGAAGGATGTGACACTAAGGCAGATCGAAAACCCTGATCAGTGTGTGGGGTGTGTATGCTACCACAAGTGACTGAGTGCGGACGATGTGTAGAATTAACAATGTAAGTCTTACCAGGGGTTGTTGTCGGTGCGTGTTGTGTGCATCTTTCATCAAATCCAAGGGGCAAGGCGAAGAGGTAGACAGCAGGGAAGCGAGCAGTCGGGGGTTGGAGAGAGGCAACAATTTCTGAGTCCAAGCTGGGGTCGAGGGTCGAGGGAGGCAAGAAAAGATCCGGGTGGAGGTCGTGAGGCAACTCACGATCACAGGCAACAAGGAAGACACTGCGGATGACACAAAGGACATCAAACACAGGAGCCAGGAAGAGCACAAAGAAGGCGAGCAAGGAACGAGGGAGAGGTGCCAGACGTGATGCTTACTGTGAAAGATTGGCTACGTTACGGCAAAGGTCCCTCGGGTCTGCTGGACTTTATGCAGCTCCCTCTCATCAGGTCCAGGTGTGTTGATTCTTGATAGGCTGCAGCCTCGGATCTGCGTGAGCGTGCCGCACTCAGCACGAGTGAGGACGTTTCTGAGTGCGCTGTCAGCAGAGGTGTCTCTTGGCGCACTGCCAGCAGAGGTGCACGCAGCTCCAGCCGCTGAGGAAACGCGGATTTGACTCTGCGTCATGACAATGCGTTGTTGTTAGCTATTCCGTTAGCTCTCCGTGCTTTTGGCACGCTCTTCTCGTGTTTTGTATTTTTTCCTGCATGCATCCGGAGTTGCGCCAGCATTTTAGGAGAACATCACCATGCGACCCCGACGTAACACCTAATGACTGTAAGTGATATCTTTTTTTATGTTTGTTGGCTCTCATGAAGTCTGCAGTGAGCAGTATGGCGTATTTCCACGTCACATTGTGTCTTGATTCACCTCAATCTTGCTTGAAAAAGGGCGCGCGCCAGGTTTTTCTGCTTAAGCAAGCTTAATACATGAGGACCTAGGTCACCTCTGCATATAGTATGTGAAGCGCCAGAGTATAAAACCGAGCCGCGCAAATCTAGATCCAGATATAATCTCTTTTTAGAAACACTATAGTGTAGTCGGGCTTCAATGTCCAGGACAAAAACCTGACACGTTAAACAATTGTGATTGGAGCCAGGAAAAACTATCAGATGCAGACAATGCAGTCTTGCGTCAGCAGCATTAGAGTGCATCCTGAAGTTCTTTCATACCTCAGTTAAGTGCTCACTGGAAGGGGAAACTTTCACAGTGCTCACAATACAATAACAGATGGATAATGATGTGAATTGATACTCTGGTGGCATGAGAAATAGGACAAAACTGTGGAGTGTTGGGGTGAGATTGAGTGCTAAAGTCCTCAGTGCACAAGTCTTAGACACATGTGATACTTTTATACCTCCAGTGACACATTTTATCCATGGACAACCATGGATAAAGACGTACGCAAAAGACATTGCATTGTATTGGTTGAAAGATGCTGGTAGAAAAATCAATCAATCAATGTTTATTTATATAGCCCTAAATCACAGGTGTCTCATAGGGCTGCACAAGCCACAACAACATCTGTGCTAATGAGCCCACATAAGGCCAAGGAAAAACTCACCCCAGTGGGACGTCGGTGACAATGACTATGAGAAACCCTGGAGAGGACCGCATATGTGGGCAACGCCCCCCCTCTAGGGGAGACCGAAAGCAATGGATGTCGAGCGGGTCCAACATGATATTGTGAAAGTCCAGTCCAATATAGATATGGATCCAATATAGTAGCGAGAGTCCCGTGCATTGTGGAGCCAGCAGGAGACCATCCCAAGCAGAGACGGATCAGCAGTGCAGAGAAGAAGGGGATGACTAAAGAAAATGTTTCAAAATATGGTTAGAAATTACACGCAGGTAGTAGGAGTAATTTAGTGATATTCATTGAATTAACGGAAAACATTATAAGGCGGGGAACAAACTTAACGCAGGAACTAACGAAAGGCGCTCTCAGCAGAGGTTCAAAACTTGGCTAAGAAAACAAAACAAACACATGAACAGACTACAGACATGAAACAAAACAACCCTTACTGTGACGTGAAAAGCATGAAACTATGGCAAGAAGGGAGTAATCAGCTGTGTAGGGGGTGATGTCGCCAGGCTGACTGCCTGGCATCGACAGGCTTAAAAAGTGACGTGGTGATTGACAACGGGTGCATGAGTCCAAGTGAATCAGATGCGTGACATGAGGACAGCTAAAAATCAATGGGTTTTCATGTTGACAAAACAAACAAGAGTGCACAATGAGTCCAAAACCAAACTGAAAATGGGTTTTGTTGCTATTGTTGTTTGCTATACCAAATGTATTTGTGTATTTCACTTGCAAATAAAATGAGGAAAAAAGGTAAGTGGTTATGTATGTTGTTAAATTTTTCATAGAACTGAAAGCTTACCATAGCTATATCGTGGTATATCGTTATTGTGATATAAAATGATCCATATTGTGATATACATTTTTTTTCCATATCGCCCAGCACTACATGGAACACCAACTGTAAAATTGACATCAAGTTAAATGGAGGACCACAAGAAGCCAAAGTCCTTCTTGTCAAAGACATCAAGGAGCTGGACAATTACTGAGTATGGCAACGTTGTCGTATGCTGCCAGGTTGTAGTGTTTACCATTCCAATGATGGGGAGGACTGCAGGCAGCTTGCAAGTATGATGAATATTCAATTTCTAGATCGAGGCAAACACACAGAAAACAAAGACAGCCAACAAGAAATGCACGTGAATCAAAAAGCTAACTAACACAGAATAGCAACGTAGGTGTTTCACAAAAGCCAACATTCACGATGGGGCAAGGTATAAAACAGGGTATTATTTCAATTGGCAACTAGTGTGAGTCCTGATTAGCCGAAATGGTTTGTTGGTGTGAAAACTCAATGCGCTTAAAAACAAGAAAATGTAAACAAGGGAGAAAAGGAGCATTGAGAACATAACAGGAGGAGAATAATAGTGCAAACACATCAAAGTCTCATCTTAAAACTCATTTGTATACTCTAACCTTTAAATAGACCCCCTTTTTAGACCAGTTGATCTGCCGTTTCTTTTCTTTTTCTCCTCTGTCCCCCTCTCCCTTATGGTGGGGGGCGGGGGGGACACAGGTCCGGTGGCCATGGATGAAGTACTGGCTGTCCAGAGTCGAGACCCAGGATGGACCGCTTGCCTGTGTATCGGTTGGGGACATCTCTGCCTTGCTGATCCTCCTCCAATTGGGATGGTTTACTGCTGGCTCCACTATGGACTGGACTCTCGCTACTATATTGGATCCACTATGGACTGAACTCTCACCGTTATGTTGAATCCACTATGGACTGGACTTTCACAATATCTTCTTAGACCCGCTTGACATCCATTGCTTCAGGTCTCCCCTGGGGGGGGGTTTGCCCACATATGCGGTCCTCTTTAAGGTTTCTCATAGTCACTCTCACCGACGTCCTACTGAGGTGAGTTTTTCCTTGCCCGTATGAGGGCTCTGTACCGAGGATGTCGTTGTGGTTTGTGCAGCCCTTTGAGACACTTGTGATTTAGGGCTATATAAATAAACATTGATTGATTGATTGAGGTTGGGGAGGCACTGACTCACTAGTCGGATTTACAAACATGACAGTATGATGCAATGGCACCAAATCACAAAAACACACAGTATGATGCTAGAATAAAACATTGAAACACACTTAGCACACAATTAAAACAGCACTGCAGAGCGGACACTAGACCAGGGGTCCCCAAACCGCGTTGAGTTAAACAAATGTGGCCGGGGGCCGGGCTGTGTGTGCGTGTGTATATATATATATATATATATATACATATATATATATATACATATAAATAAATAAATGGGTTGTACTTGTATTGCGCTTTTCTACCTTCAAGGTACTCAAAGCGCTTTGACACTACTTCCACATTTACCCATTCACACACACATTCATTCACACACTGATGGAGGGAGCTGCCATGCAAGGCGCCAACCAGCACCCATCAGGAGCAAGGGTGAAGTGTCTTGCTCAGGACACAACGGACGTGACGAGGTTGGTTCTAGGTGGGATTTGAACCAGTGACCCTCGGGTTGCGTACAGCCACTCTTCCACTGCGCCACGCCGTCCCTCACGCACTAATTGACTGAAAGAGTGCGCACTTTCGATGGGAAAATGCATTTTTAGACAATTTGATTGATTGATTGATTGATTGAAACTTTTATTATTAGATTGCACAATTCAGTACATATTCCTTACAACTGACTGCTAAATGGTAACACCAGAATAAGTTTTTCAACTTGTTTAAGTCGGGGTCCACGTTAATCAATTCATGGTAGAAATATATGCTATCTATACAAAATACAGTCATCACACAAGTTAATCATTGAAGTATATACATAGAATTATTTACATTGTTTAAAATCCGGGGTGTGGAATAGGTGGGGCGGGGGTGTGTTTAGGTTTGGTTGATATCAGCACCTCAGTCATCAACAATTGCATCATCAGAGAACTGGAAATTGAAACATTGTAGGTCTGACTTGGTAGGATATTTACAGCGAGCAGTGAACATAGTGAGCTCAGAAAGCATAAGAACAAGTATATACAGTACATTTGATTATGTACAATCCGGGGAGGTGGGATGTGGAGGGGGTAGGGTGTTAGTCTAGGGTTGTAGCTGCCTGGAGGTGTTCTTTTAGTGCGGTTTCGAAGGAGGTTAGAGATGCACTTTTTTATTCCACCCGTTGGGAGTGCATTCCATATTGATGTGGCATAGGAGGAGACTGATTTAAGACCTTTGTTAGATCGGAATCTGGGTTTAACGTGGTTTGTGGAGCTTCCCCTGGTGTTGTGGTTATGGCGGTCATTTACGTTATGGAAGTAGTTTGATTTGCCCGAGCGGCTAGGAGACCCCGAGAGTAACAAGCGGGAGAAAATAGATTAGAATGGACACATTTAACAGACTTCCCGCGGGCTGGATTTTGGACACTGGCGGATCCGCCCACGGGCCGTAGTTTGGGGAGCCCTGCATTAGACAGTATATCTTACCTTTACTTGTAATTTAAGTCCATTCAGCTTTCCTTCTAGACGAAGATCTTTATGACTTTGTTGTAGAAGTCCTCCTTTTTCTGTTTTTCTTTGAGTTTTTAAAGTATCTCTTTCTCACTTGAGATCCACCTCCACTCCGACAAGTCTGCCTGCATGAATCTCCTTTTTAATGACATTTGTGATCACATCACCTCCTGCTTCTATCGAATCATTCTGTATTCTGTGTGATGTGCCAGTAAACACAGGGGATGTTTCCAAGCGTTTAGCTGAATGTTCATCTTTCTCTGCATAAGAGTGCAATAGTTCCACATAATTCCCACGATTGGAGGAGCTTGCACTCTCATCGTTACCACCAAATGCAAGCTCCTGTTTCCCCAAAGAGCAAGTGGCGTCTATCGGGTCTTTTGATATCTCACCATTTTCCTTTACATTGGCATTGTGGATGCTGGTATTTAGTATCATTTAGAGCCAGATCAATACATGATATTCCAAATGTTTTTAAGGAAATCTGACCTTGGATGTGGGCAGATGAGCTTTCATGTTTTTTCGAGGCTTCTTGGCAGGTTTTTCAGATCAGTATATCCCATTTGGGTCCAAACACGGTCATTCGTTGAGAATAAAAGGCAGGGAAAGCAATAAAGAGTTTTTTTTGTAGCACAGCCACAAAGCCATTATTTTCCAGTGTACCAATCCTTTTGAAATGAACGGGTTATTTTCTGTTCTCCGACCACACACGTTTGAATCAAATCTGGTAGCTCTGGCGCGGGTCGCTCAGTATTAATGACTTCTTGCTTTGATTGAAAGTCCAGTCTTGAAAAACTCCATATTTTAGAAATCAAATCCTCCATTTTTAGGGCGAAAAAGCCTCAGAGTTTGTGGGAAGCGTAGCAGTGGTTGTCCGTTGTTTTCTTCTTCTACTTCTTAAGGGTTCATTAACTTTTGAAGAGCAAGTTGACAATTTATCGCTCCCTACCTTGAGGCAGAGGTACTTGCTGCCTCATGGCCAGCCTTAGTCCCCGTGGCAACAAACACACGCTCCCTCGCACGCACACGCTCAATACACTTTGTATGTAGGGGTGAATTTTTTGTATGTAGGGGTGTATTTTGATGAAAATCATCAAAATATACAGGAACCACACCAAAATCACATAGAAAGCCTACACCAAAAGAGAAACATTAAAACTTATATTATTTTATTTTATTACTTTGTTTTTGAACATCTCATGGTTAAGCCTTTTACCCCTCCCCCTGGTGGCAAAGTGAGACACTGCGTCACTTGCCTCCCCTGACAGTACGTCACTGGGAGCAACAGATCATATCAATCAGCTTGACGACAAGGAAAGAAATGACTCACGTCAAAAGAGTTGATGCAGCTGGAGTTGAAATTAACTACGGAGCCCCTAAAACAGGAGTTCCCTTAGTGTGGCCCGGGGGCCTTTTGTGGCCCGCAGCTCGGTTTTTAATGTCCCGCAACATATTTTATAGACAAACTAAACAGGTCCCACATTACAACAAAAAACTATACAAAATTAAACGGTACCAAACCCCCCTAAAAATGGGACCAATGGCAGACAACTATATAATGTTTTTGATGATTTCTGTGTGTCCTGTTATGATGAAAAAGTGTACAAATATCTTGTGAGACGTAACATGTTTTTGAGTGTACTAATGTTCTCAAAAGTGTTTCAGTTGACCGTATAAATGCAATATTAGCTAATACAGGCTCACTTTCGAGCACAGTTAACATAAATACAAATACAATCATTATTAAAATAATAATCTATTATTTTATTGCTTTATCTATAACACAAAGCTAAGATGTAGACTTTTTTTTCAGAATGTAAGCATATGTTCACCTACATTGTTTTAGTTTGAGTATTTTTCATATACAAAATGTGTAAAAGTGGCATCCTTAATTTTTTCTCTATGTGGCCCTCGCTGGAAAATCTTTGGACACCTCTGTCCTAAAGGGACATCGATGTAATGCGAGATTTCGCAAAATATTTTTTTCCTATGTCAGTGAACCGGAAGTAAAGTTACTTCTTTACTCCGGTACTCTTGTTTTGGTCTGTATATTGTATAGTATTTTGTGTATTGTACAGGATTTCTTATTGTTTTTTTTGGATAGTAGTCTGTTTATTTCAATTCTTATTTTTTATTACTTCTTGTGTGATATATTTTTAGTCCATATTTGTTTCCACTACCGCACCTTAAGTTGGAGTCCTTAATCTCGTTATATGCAAATATAATGACAATAAAGTCAATTCTATTCTATTCTATTCTATTCTATTCTATTCTAAAACAGACAGTGATGGAGGGGTGGGAGAATACGGGAGCTTACCCATCATCTGTGCTCTGTTGTGAGAACATAATATGATGTGATGCTTTTATATGTTAGGGCAATACTAAAATAGAAATAAAAAAATTCCTACAGTGGGAGAGTGGCCGTGCGCAACCCGAGGGTCCACTGTTCAATCCCCACCTAGTACCAACCTCGTCACGTCCGTTGTGTCCTGAGCAAGACACTTCACCCTTGCTCCTGATGGGTGCTGGTTGGCGCTTTGCATGGCAGCTCCCTCCATCAGTGTGTGAATGTGTGTGTGAATGGATAAATGTGGAAGTAGTGTCAAAGCGCTTTGAGTACCTTGAAGGTAGAAAAGCGCTATACAAGTACAACCCATTTATGGGTAGGCTCCTCCATCGCTGAGTATGTTTTACTTCCGGTTCACTGACCTTTTGCGAGATCTCGCAATAAGTATTGTGAGATATTGCAAAAATGTTTTTCCCTCCATGTCCCTTTTGGAGCTCCATAAATAACAACTCTACAATAGTAACAATTTTTGATAGATTTTTACAATAATAAGTAATACATAACATTAATTGACTATTACCAATCATAAAAAACAATTATGAAATGTACAATTAAGTCAAAATGTTCAGACAAGTACATATATTTAGTCTCAATGTGCTTTTTCCCCCTAAATTACTTATTGAGAAGTATTAGTTTTTGTTTCCACTATTTTATTTAAACATGCAGAAGTTATGGTGTAAATGGACTATCATTAAAATACATGGAGAAGGGGCCTGATTAAATCTAAACTTTGCTTAAAGGTACTCTTTTTATATGAAATTATGTGGTTGCTGTGCAGTTTCAAAAGCATATAAACAAAAGAGTAAAACACACAAAAACACAAAGGACATAAGAGAGAAAAAGAGTGTGCAGAACTGATGCAACTAGCCACCACTCCAGTGGTGCTATTTCTGCAGACAGCTACAAAAGTAAAACCAAAAAAAAAACAAAAAATTACTATTAAATAATACATACTGAGCACATAAGATTGCACAATGCATTGTCAAAAAAAAAAAAAAAGCAACACCAACACCTGTGCAATGATTTACGCTGCCAGGGACAGACCCAACGGATGAGCGGGAATGCGTCCAGGGAGACCGAATCTGATACATGTTCATTTCGCTCAACGCCGCCTCCGCAACGTTGTCTCTTCCTCCGCATGTGTGGCAGAGAGCCAGCAGCTGCTCGCCAATGCAAACATGGTCAGGGCCAAAACGCTCCTCCGAGGCAGATCAAAAATTCAAAAATAGAATAAACACATGAAAACAAGAAGTAAACATCAAGAACACAAAAGAGAACATACAACAACACAGAGCTGCTGCAAGCAGCAGCCACTGTAGCGGTGCCATCTTGGAAAAAACAACAACAACAACAACAAAAACACAACACTGCAAAAACTGAAATCTAAGTAAGATTAAATATCTCAAAAAAGGGTGATAAAGTCTGATAAGATAATTATTCCCACTAAGCAGATGTTATGTTAGTGTTTTACTTGTTTTCAGGGTTTTGGTCCTAAATTATCTCAGTAAGATATTACAGCTTGTTTTATTTATTTTAAGACCTATATTAAGTAAAACATGCTTGAAACTAGAATATCAACTGATGCAAAGCTGTGTCATTATAGTGATGGGATCGGCAGTTCTTTTGACTGTACTGAATCACAAGAATCAGTTCCTTAAATTGATTCGTTCAATAAATTTGTTCACCGAATTTCCCCCCCCCCCAAAAAAAACAATGTGTGCAGGTCGGCGACTCATGAGTCAGTCAGTAACAGCTTCCCCAGCGGCAGATCTCGGTGTGTGTCCGATCCGGTGGCCATGGATGACGTACTGGTTGTCCAGAGTCGGGACGCAGGATGGACCACTCGTCTGGAGTCGTGACCCAGGATGGACCGCTTGCCTGTGTATTGGCTTGGGACATCCCTGCGCTGCTGATCCGCTTCCGCTTGGGATGGTTTCCTGCTGGCTCCGGTGTGAACAGGACTCTCGCTGCTGTGTTGGATCCGCTTTGGACTGGACTCTCGCGGCTGTGTTGGATCCATTATGGATTGAACTTTCACAGTATCATGTTAGACCTGCTCGACATCCATTGCTTTCGTCCTCTCCAAGGTTTCTCATAGTCATCATTGTCACCGATGTCCCACTGGGTGTGAGTTTTCCTTGCCATTATGTGGGCCTACCGAGGATGTAGTGGTTTGTGTTGTGGTTTGTGCAGCCCTTTGAGACACTAGTGATTTAGGGTTATATAAGTAAACATTGATTGATTGATTGATTGATTGATTGAACGAGATCCTCAATGTGACGTCATCCTCCGCGACACAGTCGGTTCTCTGTGTCAGTAGGTTCGCGAGTCCTGAGAGCGAGAGCGTTGTCGTTCACTGAGTGATTCATGTCGTTAATCCGCGGTGAACGAATTGTTCGCTCAGTCCCTCCCCCTGCCCCCATGATGCGTCGAAGGTTCAGTGAGTCACAGAATGCGCCAGATCCACTCATACCGGCATGGTCGCGGCGGGGCTCAACTGAACTGAGAAAATAATGAATCAGTTCAGTACGGTTCAGTACGTTTACTCAAAAGATCCGTTCGTTGGCTGCGTCGAGGGTTCAGTGAGTCACAGAATGCGCCTGTTCCACTCATACCGGCATGGTCGCGGCAGGGCTCAACTGAACTGAGAAAGGAATGAATCAGTTCATTAAGTGATTGGGTTCAGTAAATTCACTCAAAAGATCCGTTTGTTCGAACAAATCGTTCGCGAACGACACAACACTACTCACAATTTTTTTAAAGTAATAATTTCTTACTTAAAGCATGAGAAAAAAAAATCCGGATGCCAAGCGCATATCATTATCTCAAGATAATGGCACGAGCATTTACTTAATTTAAGAATATTGTTCAACATATAGTGCAAAAAGGTTTGTTTTTTTTCTACCTAGAAAAATGCACTTGAGATTAGTGAGAATATACTTATTTTAATCTGGCCCGCCGTGTAATTTAATTTGGCCCTTGAGGCAATATCAATTTAGCATTAGAGCTGGCCCCGCGGTGTTATACAGCGTCGGTGCCGCTGTAACACCGCATTCACCGCTAATACTCATACTTGCCAACCCTCTTAATTTTCCCGGTAGACTCCCGAAGTTCAGTGCCCCTCCCGAAAATCTCCCGGGGCAACCATTCTCCCGAATTTCTTCCGATTTCCACCTGGAGAACTGTATTGGGGGCGTGCATTTAAGGCACTGCCTTTAGCGTTCTCTACAACCTGTCGTCACGTCCGCTTTTCCTCCATACTAACAGCGTGTCACATAATACTTGTGGCTTTTACACACACACACACACACACACAAAAGTGAATGCAGTCCATACTTGGTCAACAGCCATACAGGTCACACTGAGGGTGGCCGTATAAACAACTTTAGCACTGTTACAAATATGCGCCACATTGTGAACCCACACCAAACACGAATGACAAACACATTTCGGGTGAACATCCACACCGTAACACAACAGAACAAATACCCAGAATCCCTTTCAGCACTAACTCTTCCGGGAAACTTCCAGCAAACTGACCAATAATTTACGTTTTATTCATGCATTTTCTCTTGCTACTTCAACGCTTGAATGTTTTGTTCATTCATTATTGTTATTTTATTTTCAAATTTATTATTAGCCTGTGGAAAAAAATTGATATTTACCTCAGAAGATTGCAAGTAGAAAAAAAGGCATATTATTTTTATTTAAATTTTATTTGATATGCCATTGATATTTTTTTTATTATTATTATTATTATTTGAAACTGGACTTTGCATGTCACTAAAGTTATATAAGCCTTGCTTGTTCGATATTTAATGCAAAACTTGTTTGGGTCCCTATTAAAAGGTTAATTTGGTCAACCTTGGCCCACTCTGTATATGAGTTTGACACCCTTGCTCTATTGGCAGATAATTTTGCTTAGTTCAAATAAAATACTCCAAATTTCTGTAAAAATGTTTTCTTGTTTTTGAACACTGACTTTTTGCAGTGTAGCTTCTTTAACATGTTTGAACAAAACTATAACTAGATCCAAAATAGACCATTCATCAGCAGTGCGCCTTATAATCCGGTGCGCCCTATGGGCTGGTAGTTTTGGTGCCTGTGTGGTGATAACAATAGCTTCATAAACTGGGCCCGAGAGGGGTTTATTGGTTACAGACTAGATGTCCATTAAATAGTGTGTTCACCCTGTCAGTGCACACACAATTCTGGGCTGGCCCGAGAACTTTTCATAGGCATGTGCACAGGGAGCACATTTTTTGCTGATGTTGAATATGATGATGGATCGTTGAGTTAGACGCCGCAGTGGGGAGTTCTGACAGGGACACACAAGGCTCGAATATTTGGATTCAGGAATGTCTACTGTCTGCAGCTCAGTGTCCGGATCTGCCGGCGCCACATCCAATCAGCTGTGTTCTCAGTTTTGGCCCAACACCTGGTCAGATTGATGTGTTTTCCCCACAATTAACCCTTCAGCAAATGGGAAAAAGAGAAGTGCAAAGCTGTAACCTTAAGGAGTGCACAAACCTTTGCTCGTCTTCCAGTCCAAACTCTTTATTCTCTGGCTGCCACTTTCTACTGGCCATTAAAGACTTTATAGACTAATTATTACATGTTGTTGCCGAGCTTTTGTGGCGAAACGCTATTTTACACAGCTGTTACCTCAATCCTTGTCATTGAAGTCTGTAAACATTTAAGGAGCTGCTTGAATGGCAAAAAAATAAAGTGAATATTTTATGACTTTGTCATGTTTTTTAAAAGCTTGTCTTTAAACCTTTAGTGACTGTGCAGCAAAATCAACGTTTTCTTTGTGATCCTTTTTATTTACTTGCATGGCCTCAGGGAGGCCTGAGGCACAACACACGTGTATTGGAGAATTTTAGTCTCAATTGAAATTTTGAATTGAAGTATTTATTTCAAACCTGCACAGTACAACAAAATACATCTTTGTTTACATTTTGGCAGAGACATTTATCCAAGGCTTGAAAAGGGGTTGGATGAAGCAGATGCTTACAATATCGCAACCCCTCTCACTCATTCCACATTTAACATAAACAATATAATACAAGAACAATACTATGCAAACAAAAACAAGAAAAACTCCTGTTCACTAACAATAAAATAGTACCACTGTTACCATGAGACAAGCTAAGATGAGACAAAACACTAAACACAAGCTTTTACATTCCTGTGAAATTAATAGAGAATAAAATCATTGATCCAACCCAGGGGTTTCAAACTCATTTTAGATCAGGGGCCAAATGGAGAAAAATATGCACCATAAAATCACGGCGCAATAACTTAAAAACAAAGAGAACTTCAGATTGTTTTCTTTGTTAAAAATAGACTAAACACATTCTGAAAATGTAAAAATCATAATGTTTTTCGAGTCTTGTTCACGAGTGGGGGAAGAGTGGATCGTGAGATCGACAGGCGGATCGGTGCGGCGTCTTCAGTAATGCGGACGTTGTACCGATCCGTTGTGGTGAAGAAGGAGCTGAACCGGAAGGCAAAGCTCTCAATTTACCGATCGATCTACGTTCCCATCCTCACTTATGGTCATGAGCTTTGGGTCATGACCGAAAAGATAAGATCTCGGGTACAAGTGGCCGAAATGAGTTTCCTCCGTTGTGTGGCGGGGCTCTCCCTTAGAGATAGGGTGAGAAGCTCTGTCATCCGAGAGAAACTCAAAATAAAGCTACTGCTCCTCCACATCGAGAGGAGCCAGATAAGGTGGTTCGGGCATCTGGGCAGGATGCCACCTGAACGCCTCCCGCGGGGGGTGTTTAGGGCGCGTCCAACCGGTAGGAGGCCACGGGGAAGACCCAGGACACGTTGGGAAGACTATGTCTCCCGGCTCGCCTGGGAACGCCTCGGGATCCCCCGGGAAGAGCAAGACGAAGTGGCTGGGGAGAGGGAAGTCTGGGCTTCCTTGCTTAGGCTGCTACCCCCGCGACCCGACCTCTGATAAGCGGAAGAAGATGGTTGGATGGATGGGTGTTTGTTAGACCAGTGTTTTTCAACATTTTGTGAGCCAAGGCACATTTTTTGCATTGAAAAAATCCGGAGGCACACCACCAGCAGAAATCATTAAAAAACAAAACTAAGTTGACAGTAAAACACTGTTGTTGCAATTGTTTGATACGACTTCAAACCATAACCTTGTCTTGTCTTGTCTCAAAGTAGATGTAGTGTCACCACCTGTCACATCACACCCTGACTTATTTTGAGTTTTCCTGTGTGTAGTGTTTTAGTTCTTGTCTTGGCTCCTATTTTGCTGGCTTTTTCTCTTTTTTTGGTATTTTCCTGGAGCAGTTTCATGTTTTCCTTTGAGCGATATTTCCCGCATCTACGTAGTTTTAGCAATCAAGAATATTTCAGTCATATTTATCCTTCCTAGTGGGGACATTGTCGATTGTCATGTCATGTTCGGATTTACATTGTGGACGCCATCTTTGCTCCACAGTAAGTCTTTGCTGTTGTCCAGCATTCTGTTTTTGTTTACTTTGTAGCCAGTTCAGTCTTAGTTTCGTTCTTCATAGCCTTTCCTAAGCTTCAATTCCTTTCTTTAGGAGCATTCGCCTTTTGCTTATTTTTGGTTTAAGCATAAGACACCTTTTTACCTGCGCACTGCCTCCCGCTGTTTCCGACATCTACTAAGCAATTATCTATCTGCTGCCACCGACTGATATGGAAGAGTATTACATGGTTACTCTCCCGAGCTCTAGACAGCACCGACCACTCAACAACAACACATCATTTGCAGACTATAATTACTGGTCTGCTAAAAAATATTTTTAACCCAAATAGGTAAAATTAAATAATCTACCACGGCACACCAGACTGCGTCTCACGGCACACTAATGTGCCGCGGCACAGTGGTTGAAAAACACCGTGTTAGACTTGCATGTTGTGGTTAATAGTATTCCACCTTTATTTGTCGTTATTTATACTTTCTGAATAAATTACGAGTCAATTATGAGTAAATGGGTTATACTTATATAGCGCTTTTCCACCATCAAGGTACTCAAAGCGCTTTGATACTATTTCCACATTCACTCATTCACACACACATTCCTACACTGATGGGGGGAGCTGCCATGCAAGGCCCTAACTACAACCTATCAGGAGCAAGGGTGAAATGTCTTGCTCAAGGACACAACAGACGTGACTAGGTTGGTAGAAGCTGGGGATCGAACCAGGAACCCTCAGGTTGCCGGCACGGCCACTCGCCCAACAGCGCCACGCCGTCCCTACTCATTGGTGTTCATTTTCAATCCATCAAGATTAAAAAATAATATCAAAATCTAATTGCAGGATGTTATTCATGTAGTTTGCTCATTTACCTTGACTGATGTACTAACATCATGTGGTTTATTTTTCTTTACATATGTAGCATCATCTACATAGATATAAAGAATTGCTATAGCGACATCTTGTGGACACATTTAGAAAAGCAGTTTCTTTCATTCCAAAATGTTGGGTCATTTTTATACTTAGCAAACTCCTCCTGCAGGTCGGATACAACCTATTCTTACGTTTGACACCCCTGGTCTAACCCCTATGGGATTCAAACACACATGGAAAAAAGAAAGTGATATGGGGAAATAGTTCTCTTGCTGACATCGCTGGTCCGTCTTCATTGGGGGGTAGGTTCTCTGAGCAGCCAATCGGGGGGGAACTGGTGACCTCACGTGACCCTAAAGACCCTATAGACATCGGGCCCTCCACTTTGCCTTCAATATCCTTTAGATATTGATGTCGTTTTTTTGATACAGTGCCGTCTGAGGGATCGAAGGTCACGCTCATTCAATGTTGGTTTCCGGCCATGCCGCTTAAGTGGAGTGATTTCTCCAGATTCTCTGATGTTGAAATCCCTAAATTTCTTGCAATTGCACTTTGAGAAACGTTGTTCTTAAACTGTTTGACTATTTGCTCACGCAGTTGTGGAAAAAGGGGTGTACCTCGCCCCATCCTTTCTTGTGAAAGACTGAGCATTTTTTGGGAAGTTGTTTTTATACCCAATCATGGCACTCACCTGTTCCCAATTAGCCTGCACACCTGTGGGATGTTCCAAATAAGTGTTGATGAGCGTTCCTCAACTTTATCAGTATTTATTGCCACCTTTCCCAACTTCTTTGTCACGTGTTGCTGGCATCAAATTCTAAATTAATTATTATTTGCAAAAAAAAAAAGTTTAGCAGTTTGAACATCAAATATTTTGTCTTTGTAGCATATTCAACTGAATATGGGTTGAAAATGATTTGCAAATCATTGTATTCCGTTTATATTTACATCTAACACAATTTCCCAACTCATGGAAACAGTGTTTTTAGTGTGTTTAAAGTGTGGAATGAGAATGAGGGCAATGTTGGTGAATTGTGTGTGTGATGTACATGTTGACTGCCATTTCCTTACTTTCTGTTATTGGATAAGGTACACCTTTTAAAATAGTACACATACAGTATCAAACTATACTGTCACAGCCCTCATCCTTGGTTCCTGACGAGCGCACCACGGGCCACGCCCACAGGTGCACTCTCTCCGCTGCGGGCGTGCCTCCTCGTGCCTGCACACCATCTGCAACCAGCGCACCAGCCCGTGATGAGCGAGCTGCCTTCATAGGCTGGCACAACCTGCCATCCCTGGCCGGAATAAAACCTTTTGTTCGCGTATAGTAAGCCACGTCCTGCTTGATGCAATGCTGCTCTCTCTGTGTTTGCCCCTCCGAGTTTTCTTGTTTCGTCCCCGCAGTACCTTCCGTCGCCTGGAAAGTTAGCTCTGTAGCTCACCTTTCCCTGGATCTCCCTCTGGACTCTGACTGCCTCCCTCGATCCTTGACTTCCCCCGCTTGGGACTCGGACCTGTAAACTTCTCTCTCCCCTGGACTTCCTCGTCTCTCGTTCAACATTTACGGTAACACTCAACAGCTAAACGACACACATAGTCTTATACCATACACACTCTTGGATTTTGTCACACTCAATTTCCTTAGTTAGTGTATTTAGTATTGTTTGATTTTTTATATGTATGTATATATTATAATATATATAATAAAATACTAAGAGCTATACTGCTCTGTGGTGTGGGTGTTGTCATCTACCTTTAGTCAAACATGACACATAGAAGACTACATTAGTTAATGTTTAAAAACACAAATATATTCAACATCCTCTTCTTTATTTTCCATTTGCTCGCACCTCCTTCGGACGCTTTCTCTTCATTTTGTTCCATCCGTGACTGTTGTGACTCTAAGTAAACAAAATAAACAATTAAGAATGTTTCATCACCTCATTGGAAACACTATGTCAGAAAGTATAAACAACACGCCAACACAAAGATTATGCTTTAAAAGTTACATATTGTCACCTAGCTCTGACGTAGCATAACAAGTAGCGGTTAGCTCTTCAAGATTAAAGTAGAGACCCCAAAACCAGTGAAGTTGGCACGTTGTGTAAATAAAAAAAAAGAATACAATACATTTTAAATCCTTTTCAACTTATATTCAACTGAATAGACTGCAAAGAAAACATATTTAATGTTTGAACTGAGAAACTATGTTTTTTTTTTTTTTTTTTACAAATAATCATGAACTTAGAATTTAATGGCAGCAACACATTGCAAAAAGTTAGCAAAGGGGCACTTTTACCACTGTATTACATGGCCTTTCCTTTTAACGACACTCAGTAAACAAGGGATGGCGTGACGCAGTGGGAGAGTGGCCGTGCGCAACCCGAGGGTCACTGGTTCAAATCCCACCTAGAACCAACCTCGTCACGTCCGTTGTGTCCTGAGCAAGACACTTCACCCTTGCTCCTGATGGTTCCTGGTTGGCGCCTTGCATGGCAGCTCCCTCCATCAGTGTGTGAATGTGTGTGTGAATGGGTAAATGTGGAAGTAGTGTCAAAGCGCTTTGAGTACCTTGAAGGTAGAAAAGCGCTATACAAGTACAACCCATTTATCATTTTATTTATTTGCAAACTGAGGAGACCGATATTTGAAGCTTTTCAGGTGGAATTATTTCCTATTCTTGCTTGATGTACAGATTTAGTTGTTCAACAGTCCGGGTCTTCCTTGTGGTATTTTAGGCTTCATATTGCACCACACATTTTCAATAGGCGACAGGTCTGGACCACAGTCAGGCCAGTCTAATACTCTTTTACTACGAAGCCACGCTGTTGCTTTGTCATTGTCTTGCTGAAATAAGTAGAGGCGTCTGTTATAACGTTGCTTGGATGGCAAAATATGTTGCTACAAAACCTGCACGTACCTTTCAGCATCAATGGTGCCTTCACAGATGTGTAAGTCACCCATGCCTTGGGCACTAACACACATACAATCACAGATGCTGAACTTTTTTTAACTTTGCGCCTAAAACAATCCGCATGTTTTTTTTCCTCGTCACACCACAGAACACTTTTCAATTTTGCATCAGTCCATTTTAGATGAGCTCAGGCCCAGCAAAGCCAGCGGCGTTTCTGGGTGTTGTTGATAAATGGCTTTCGCTTTGCATAGTAGAGTTTTAACTCGCACTCACAGATGTAGTTACAAACTGTAGTCACAGTCAGTGATTTCTGAAGTGCTGCTGAGCCCATGTGGTGATATTCTTTACACACTGCCTGAGGAATGGAAGGTCCGTAACATCATCGCTTATGTGAAGTGTTTTCTCCAGATACTCTGAACCTGTTGATGATAGTACGGACCATAGATGGGGAAATCCCAAAATTTCTTGCAAAACCTCGTTAAGAAATGTTGTTTTTCAACTGTTTGACAATTTGCTCACGCATGTGTTCACAAAGTGGTGACCCTCACCCCATCCTTGTTTGTGAATGACTGAGCATTTCATGGAAGCTGCTTTTATTCCCAGTCATGGCACCCACCTGTTCCCAATTAGCCTGTTAACCTGTGGTATGTTCCAAATAAGTGTTTGATGAGCATTCTTCAACGTTATCAGTCTTTTTTGTGCCAGCTTTTTAGGAATATGTTGCAGGCATCAAATTCCAAATGAGCTAGTATTTGCAAAACAAATACGTTTTCCAGTTCAAACGTCAAGTATCTAGTCTTTGCAGCATATTCAATTGAATAAAGGTTGAAACGGATTTGCAAGTCATTGTATTCTGTTTTCATTTACGATTTACACCATGTGCCAACTTCACTGGTTTTGGGTTTTGTATGACTAAACCTACCAGAAGTGCATTCCTTCTTTCGCTGCCCCAAGAGGATGAAAAATGTTCATCTGTCATATCGCTGCTTCATGGATCTGGTTGCCAGCTGCTGATCCATCCCAAATTTCCTCATGGAGTTGGAAACATATTAGGTCCAAATATTTGTGGCCCCTCCAACGCCCAGAATTCACAGCATGGCTGTACTTGTTCCAGACCTTCTTCAACTTGTTTTCAGCATAAACTGACATGGACTTTTGTGATGTCACTATTGGCACATTTTTGCAGGGCATTTTATTACATCATTGTCACCCAGTGATAGGTTACGCCTGGACGAGACTCATTCTTGATATGACACCGCGCTGACAGATACATGTTTTTCAACATGGCAGAAAAACAAATAAACGTTACTGTGGGGACATACCATCCATCCATCCATCCATCATCTTCCGCTTATCCGAGGTCGGGTCGCGGGGGCAACAGCCTAAGCAGGGAAACCCAGACTTCCCTCTCCCCAGCCACTTCGTCTAGCTCTTCCCGGGGGATCCCGAGGCGTTCCCAGGCCAGCCGGGAGACATAGTCTTCCCAACGTGTCCTAGGTCTTCCCCGTGGCCTCCTACCGGTTGGACGTGCCCTAAACACCTCCCTAGGGAGGCGTTCGGGTGGCATCCTGACCAGATGCCCGAACCACCTCATCTGGCTCCTCTCGATGTGAAGGAGCAGCGGCTTTACTTTGAGTTCCTCCCGGATGGCAGAGCTTCTCACCCTATCTCTAAGGGAGAGCCCCGCCACACGGCGGAGGAAACTCATTTCGGCCGCTTGTACCCGTGATCTTATCCTTTCGGTCATGACCCAAAGCTCATGACCATAGGTGAGGATGGGAACGTAGATCGACCGGTAAATTGAGAGCTTTGCTTTGTGGTGAAGAAGGTGGGGACATACCCTTTTCCGTTTTCTCCTATCCAGCCTGCGGACACGCCCACCCTGCATACAGGAAAGACAAGTGCTCGAGTTTGGAATTAAGGCAGGCTCAATACTAATTTAGTGGACTGTGCTGTGAAGCTTTTTTTTGCTGCGTGAAAAGCATGTAGCATGGAGTTTTCCCAAATATAGTGAAACAAATATTATTTGCTTGACACAAAGTATCAGTCCATGCAGACGTTTCATTACATCACATTATGTATTTTCTCTTAAATAGTCACATGAGTCAACGATGGCCCCACGATCCATCTGGAATTGTTGTATGCGTCGTCTCTTTGCGGCTCTTTAGCGCCGCACTAGCGGTTCCCCCGGAGCATTTTTAAAAAAGTATTGAAAATGGAAAAACAAAAATAATATTTTTGTTTAAATGTATGCTTTACTTCATTTGGCGAACATCGTTTTGTCCTACTAATTTTGCCAGTTCTTGAACTCAACTTAGTGTGGACTATGACGCAAAAGATTGTTTACATGTAAAATCTTCCACTAATTCTTTTTCTCAATTTGTCCACCAAACCTTTTATGCTGGGCGTGAATGCACACAGGTTAACTTTGTTGATGTTATTGACTTGTTGCAGTGCTAATCAGGCATATTTCGTCAGTGAATAACTGCAAGCTAATCGATGCTAACATGCTATTTAGGCTAGCTGTATGTACATATTGCATATTGTGGAGAGGCGGAGCCGACGGGCCGACAGCGGGATAGGACAAATGGTGGTCCTACCCAAGATGGCGGCCAGGAGGCGGAGTATGCAGCAGAACAGAGAGGCGGGGCACGCCTGGAGTGCCGCTGCAGGGATCAGAACCAGGTGCGTAATTCACACACCTGCTCTCAATCTCTGCAAACTTCTCCTGCTGTTTAAAAGGGGAGAAGGAGGAGCAATTGGGGCAGAAGTAGTAGGAGACAGCCAGACGAACGAACAAGACGAGCGAGAACCACAGAGAGGCACGGAGCGACCGAGACCAGCACAGGAAAGACGCGGACGACTGAAAAGGAGACCGGCGCAAGCAGCGGCGGTGGAGCTGAAATAGCAACCGACCGACACTGCGAGCGATTTTATTGAAATAATAAAGGGTCAAACCTGTGCGAAGCGATGTCCTCCATCAATGGTCCGTGCAACCCACACGATAGCGGCAGGAAGCCGTTCACACATATATTTTAGCTCATTTAATTCATTTTACTTGTATCCTCTTTGTATAAAATTTAGTTTTGCATCTCTCATGACACATTATCTGTATGTAATACTGGCTGCATTTCAGATAGTTGTTTGTGTGCCATGTTGTTCCAGACGACAGCAAACATTACTTAGCTTGCCAAAGATTATAATAAATCTATTAACTTGTGTGTGTCCTTTAACTTGGACACACACATCAATGCCTTTGGCCAGTAAAATGTAGTAATTTTAATATATATATTCCAAGATGGCTGCGCCCGGACGGGCTGCAACATCGTGGAGCTCTTGCTAAAGATGGAACATTTGGCAGAAATACCGGACAATTCTGCAAACTTCATGGCTGGCTCACATCGTGGTCACTCCGTGATCACGTACGACCACAAGACACTTCTGGATGTGAACATATCAGGCCGTTTTGGACTGATAGACGCGTGCTGGCTAGACGTGCTAACTAGCATGGGAATACTTTGGCGGCTACATCCAGCGGCCTGTGAAGCAGGGGAGTATAGTAGCAGCGGGGGCCGTCTACGGAGCAGACGCCAGCGGTGTGATTGGAAACGCGGATGTCGAGCGGGGCTAAAAACAAAGCAGAAGGCTAATCCCCACAGAACACCACTTCCTTCCATCCTGAAGCCGGATTTAAATGGAAGATGCGAGACTACTGGTCTAGGTAAGGAGTCAGTTAAATTAGAACAAGTTTTTTCTGCTTTGATTGTTTCAGAGTTGAACATGTGTTCTACCGAGGTGGCAAACTATGATGCGTGCAGTTTATCAAAGCAACAAACAAACAATCGGAACATGCATTCTACTGAGTTGGCTAACCATGATGCGTGCAGTTTATCAAAGCAACAATCAAACAATTGGAAATTCCCGTCGTATCAATTCCTAGATATGGTCGTAATTATACTAAATGCACTGGGCATAATAAACACAACATTATTAATATTGCTACTACGGATAATTTGATAAAAAAATCCCTAAAACAGATAATATATGTTTTTTAAACATAAGATCATTGTCTCCCAAAACGTTGTTAGTTAATGATATCATCAGAGACAACAATCTTAACGTCATCGGTCTCAGCGAAACCTGGCTTAAACCAAACAACTTTTTTGCGCTAAATGAGGCATGTCCTCCTAACTTTACACATGCGCATATTGCCCGTCCGCTTAAAAGGTGTGGGGGGTCGCACTAATATACAATGAAAACTTTAACCTTAGTCCTGACATAAATAATAAATATAAATCATTTGAGGTGCTTACTATGAAGTCTGTCACACCGCTGCCTCTACACCTGGCTGTTATCTACCGCCCCCCCCAGGGCCCTATTCGGACTTTATTAATGAATTCTCAGAGTTCGTTGCTGATCTAGTGACACACGCCGATAATATAATCATAATGGGGGACTTTAATATCCATATGAATACCCCATCGGACCCACCGTGCGTAGCGCTCCAGACTACAATTGATAGCTGTGGTGTCACACAAATAATAAATGAACCTACGCATCGCAACGGTAATACGATAGACCTAGTGCTTGTCAGGGGTATCACCGTTTCCAAAGTTACGATACTCCCGTATACTAAAGTATTGTCCGATCATTACCTTATAAAATTCGAGGTTCAGACGCATGTTCGTCAAACTAATAATAATAATAACTGCTATAGCAGCCGCAAAATTATTACGGCCACAACGACAACTCTTGCAAACCTACTGCCCTCGGTAATGGCACCATTCCCAAAATATGATAACCTCACTAACAACTTTAACGACGCCCTGCGCGAAACCATTGATAACATAGCACCGCTAAAGTTAAAAAAGGCTCCAAAAAAGCGTACCCCGTGGTTTACAGAAGAAACTAGAGCTCAGAAATTATTATGTAGAAAGCTGGAACGCAAATGGCGCACAACTAAACTTGAGGTGCACCATCAAGCATGGAGTGATGGTTTAATAACTTATAAACGCATGCTTACCTTAGCTAAAGCTAAATATTACTCAAATCTCATCCACCGTAATAAAAACGATCCTAAATTTTTGTTTAGTACGGTAGCATCGCTAACCCAACAAGGGACTCCTTCCAGTAGCTCCACCCACTCAGCTGATGACTTTATGCAATTCTTTAGTAAGAAAATTGAAGTCATTAGAAAAGAGATTAAAGACAATGCGTCCCAGCTACAACGGTGTTCTATTAACACTGATACGATTGTATATATGGCGGATACTGCCCTCCAAAATAGTTTCTCTCGTTTTGAGGAAATAACATTAGAGGAATTGTTACAACGTGTAAATGGAATAAAACAAACAACATGTTTACTTGACCCTCTTCCTGGGAAACTGATCAAGGAGCTCTTTGTATTATTAGGTCCATCAGTGCTAAATATTATAAACTTATCACTTTCCTCGGGCACTGTTCCCCTAGCATTCAAAAAAGCGGTTATTCATCCTCTTCTTAAAAGACCTAACCTCAATTCTGACCTCATGGTAAACTACCGACCGGTGTCTCACCTTCCCTTTATTTCAAAAATCCTCGAAAAAATTGTTGCGGAGCAGTTAAATGAACACTTAGCGTCTAACAATCTATGTGAAACCTTTCAATCCGGTTTCAGGGCAAATCACTCCACGGAGACAGCCCTTGCAAAAATGACTAATGATCTATTGCTAACGATGGATTCTGACGCGTCATCTATGTTGCTGCCCCTCGATCTTAGCGCTGCTTTCGATACTGTCGATCATAATATTTTATTAGAACGTATCAAAACACGAATTGGTATGTCAGACTTAGCCCTGTCTTGGTTTAACTCTTATCTTACTGATAGGATGCAGTGTGTCTCCCATAACAATGTGACCTCGGACTACGTTAAGGTAACGTGTGGAGTTCCCCAGGGTTCGGCCCTTGGCCCTGCACTCTTCAGCATCTACATGCTGCCGCTAGGTGACATCATACACAAATACGGTGTTAGCTTTCTCTGTTATGCTGATGACACCCAACTCTACATGCCCCTAAAGCTGACCAACACGCCGGATTGTAGTCAGCTGGAGGCGTGTCTTAATGAAATTAAACAATGGATGTCCGCTAACTTTTTGCAACTCAACGCCAAAAAAACGGAAATGCTGATTATCGGTCCTGCTTGACACCGACCTCTATTTAATAATACAACTCTAACATTTGACAACCAAACAACTAAACAAGGCGACACGGTAAAGAATCTGGGTATTATCTTCGACCCAACTCTCTCCTTTGAGGCACACATTAAAAGCGTTACTAAAACGGCCTTCTTTCATCTCCGTAATATCGCTAAGATTCGCTCCATTCTGTCCACTAAAGACGCTGCGATCATTATCCATGCGTTTGTTACGTCTCGCCTCGACTACTGTAACGTATTATTTTCGGGTCTCCCCATGTCTAGCATTAAAAGATTACAGTTGGTACAAAATGCGGCTGCTAGACTTTTGACAAGAACAAGAAAGTTTGATCACATTACGCCTGTACTGGCTCACCTGCACTGGCTTCCTGTGCACTTAAGATGTGACTTTAAGGTTTTACTACTTACGTATAAAATACTACACGGTCTGGCTCCATCCTTTCTTGCCGATTGTATTGTACCATATGTCCCGTCAAGAAATCTGCGTTCAAAGGACTGCGGCTTATTAGTGATTCCCAAAGCCCAAAAAAAGTCTGCGGGCTATAGAGCTTTTTCATTTCGGGCTCCAGTACTCTGGAATGCCCTCCCGGTAACAGTTCGAGATGCCACCACAGTAGAAGCATTTAAGTCTCACCTTAAAACTCATTTGTATACTCTAGCCTTTAAATAGACTCCCTTTTTAGACCAGTTGATCTGCCATTTCTTTTATTTTTCTCCTATGTCCCACTCTCCCTTGTGGAGGGGGTCCGGTCCGTTCCGGTGGCCATATACTGCTTGCCTGTGTATCGGCTGGGGACATCTCTGCGCTGCTGATCCGCCTCCGCTTGGGATGGTTTCCTGCTGGCTCCGCTGTGAACGGGACTCTCGCTGCTGTGTTGGATCCGCTTTGGACTGGACTCTCGCGACTGTGTTGGAGCCATTATGGATTGAACTTTCACAGTATCATGTCAGACCCGCTCGACATCCATTGATTTCCTCCTCTCCAAGGTTCTCATAGTCATCATTGTCACCGACGTCCCACTGGGTCATTATTGTCACCGATGTCCCACTGGGTGTGAGTTTTCCTTGCCCTTATGTAGGCCTACCGAGGATGTCGTAGTGGTTTGTGCAGCCCTTTGAGACACTAGTGATTTAGGGCTATATAAGTAAACATTGATTGATTGATTGATTGAATTTCCAGGAGTTATCTCACCTTCTGAGTAGCTTCTTATTTACTATAGGTTTCTAATGTCGTAAAAATGTGTAGAATAAATATTACATTTCAACATTTCTGTCAACAAAGATTTGCTTCAGCCTGCGACACATAGTCATTTTGATAGTAGACTAATATAGCTAATATAGACACTTATGTCATGTGCTGCCTTCATTATAAGACTTATATACGGCTTTTTCATTTCTTTCGGCTCCAGACAGATTTGTTTTTTGTATTTTTAGTCTAAAATGGCTATTTCAACATTTTGGGTTGCTGACTCCTGTAGGATGTCGAAACGTGGACGATAGATGTGCGTTCTCTTTCCCGAGCCTCTTCTACTCTTCCACTCAAACAGACGAGACAACAATGTGAAATTAAAGTTTTTCATAGTTAATTTAGAGTAGAATTGTGTCTTAATTGAAGCGATCAGAACAGATTTGATAGCATTCTGGAAGTTTCTTCTATCATTTTACTGTGTGTGGTGTACACTGCATCCAGACGTCCATATAATGGTTCACCTTCAAGGGGTGCCTCAGAAGCATGTAAGACAAAAAGTACTTAATGATGGGAGAATATGCATAAGGCCAGATATGACATTTAAGGGTTGCTCCACCCAGAATGTGCATTTTGGATGAAGCGCGCAGTGATAGACTTGAGCCGAAGGAAAGAATGCAGTGGATCCTGAGTGTACGAAACTTCAATTAGTGTAGGCTAATATATTCTTGTGGCAGACTCTGAAGAAAAAACTACAGAACATCCTGGAAACAGTAGTAGCCCACTGTGCAGCAAACAGACTGGCTTTAAACCTCAACAAAACCGAAAGCGTGACGGTTTCCAATAAATCACACCCACCTGCATGTAAACTCACATGCAACAATTATAAAATAAAACAAGTGAATCAATTCAAATACCTGGGTGTCACAGTAACACCATGAATTGATTAACGTGGTCCCTGACTTAAACAAGTTGAAAAACTTACTCGGGTGTTACCTTTTAGTGGTCAATTGTACGGAATATGTCATCATCGGCGATCACTCGAAGCGAGTATGATAGTCCTCCTGTTGATGGGTCTGATCATCTGTGGATCCTCAGGTGGCTGTAGAGGCCGATCCATGATCCACAGACTCTATTGTAGTGAGGGCATATGTAGGTAATTGTCGTGGTGGTGGTGGTAGTGGTGTGAGGAGCTGTTTTGGTAGTGGATCTCTCCTTTCTTGGTTGCCTTTTGGTTTCCGCTGCAGGGTGGAGGTCTTTTTCTAATTGTGCAGTGCCTTCATGGACCATCCTTCTCCACAAAAACCTCTGGTGGGCAGCCTCCTCCCAGGTGTTGAGGTTGAAGCAGCATTTCCTCAGGTGGATTTTGAGGTTATCTTTATAGCGCTTCTTCTGCCCTCCTTGGGTGCGTTTGTTTCGGAAGGCGACTGTCGGGCATGCGTATTATATGGCTTGTCCATCGCAGCTGGTGCCGAATGACAGTTGTGGTGATGCTGGCGATGTTAGCTTCCTTCAGAACACTAATGTTGGTGCACCTATATTCCCAGCTGATTCTGAGGATCTTGCGCAGACATCGCTGATGGTACTGCCCCAGAGCCTTCAGGTGTCTGCTGTAGGTAGTCCAGCTATCAGCCCCATAGAGCAGAGTGGGCAAAACTACAGCTTGATAAACAGTTAGCTTGACGTTGGTCTGGATGACCCGATTCTCAAAAACTCTTTTCCTGAGCTCAGCAAAAGCTGCGCTGGCCCAACCTTTGCGGTGGTGGATCTCTGCATCGATGACAGCTCTCGTTGAAAGAATACTGCCAAGATAAGCGAAATGCTCTATGTTTTCCAAGATGTTGTTGTCCACATAAATTGTGGGGGGTTGGGAAGGTGTGTCAGGGGCTGTTTGGTACAGGATCTGAGTCTTCTTTATGTTAATGTCAAGTCCCAGGAGTCGGTACCTTTTGGCAAAAGCATCTGTGATGTTCTGGAGGTCCAACTCAGAATGAGCAACTAAAGCATTGTCATCTGCGTACTGAAGCTCTGTACTGGAATATGTACCGTACTGTGCAATCTATTAACAAAAGTTTCAATCAATCTGATGGTAGGTGTGAAAAAGAGATAAAGAAAAATGTTGACATGTCATAAGACAGCTTCAACAAAATTAGTCTTATATTTAAAAATAGAAATATTACAATTGACACCAAACCGAGTCCTCAAAACGTATGTATGGTCTGTCCTACTGTGAATGCTGGACTTTAAATAATAAACAAAAGAGAAAAATTAGAGGAAACTGAAATGTGGTTCTTCAGAAAAATACTCTGCATACCGTGGACTGAAAAGAAAAGTATTAAAGAGGTAATGGCAAAGGCAAAAACAAGAAGACCTCTAATTGCAACGATCCGAAATAGGCAGCAAAAATTCCTCGGACATATCATTAGAAAAGACAGCATAGAAAAACTGATGTTAGCAGGAAAACTAGTAGGAAAGAAAGCTCCAGGTCGACAAACGAACAACATGCATCAATTCTATTTGAAATATCAACAATTTCAAACTCATACAAAAAGGGGACGACAGAGAAGAATGGAGAGTGGAGATATCCAATAATATCGGCCTGCCGATATTATCGGCCGATAAATGCTTTAAAATTTGATATCGGAAATTATCGGTATCGATTTCAAAAAGTAAAATTTTTACTTTTTAAAACGTCACTGTACGGAGTGGTACACGAACAGAGGAAGAAGTACAGAACGCCGATAAACCTTAGAGGCACTGCCTTTGCGGTCGGCCCAATTACATAATACCTATGGATTTTCATACACACACAAGTGAATGCCCTACATACTTGGTCATACAGATCACACTGAGGGTGGCCATGTAAACAACTTTAACACTGTTACAAATATGCGCCACACCGTGAACCGACACCAAACAAGAATGACAAACACATTTTGGGAGAACATCCGCTTCGTAACACAACATAAACACAACAGAACAAATACCCAGAAACCCTTGCAGCACTAACTCTTCCGGGTCCCTACAAAATACACCCCACGCTAACCCTTACCCCCCCCCCCCTCAACCCACCACCCCGCCCCCCTTCCCCCGTCCCAACACCGCCCGCCTCAACCTCCTCATACTCTCTCAGAGAGAGCATGTCCCAAATTCCAAACTGCTGTTTTGAGGCATATTAAAAACAATAATGCACTTTGTGACTTTAATAATAAATATGGCAGTGACATGTTGCCATTTTTTTTCCATAAATTGAGATTATTTATTTTGGAAAAACCTTGTTACATTGTTTAATACATCCAGCGGGTCATCACAACAAAATTAGGCATAATAATGTGTTAATTCCACAACTGTGTATATCGGATCGGTTGATATCGGATGTAGTAATTAAGAATTGGAAAATATCGGAATGTCGAATATCGGCAAAGAAAGCCCTTATCGGACATCTCTACTGGAGAGCCCTGATCATCGAACGTAAAAACGCCTGATACCCCATGATTATGAATATATTCTTGGTTTCCTTCTTGTCCACTATTTTTGAGTAAAAATACTTCACAAGAAGGGACCAAGGTGGTTTAAATCGTGCATCCAACTTAAAACACGGAAGGGTTATGGTTTGTGTAAACTTTGGTTAGTCAAGATATAAATGTTTGTAATTATTATTTTGTTGTTGTTGATTAGCACATGCCATTGATAAAACCAAAGTAATGAACCATGAATGAAAAATCACATAATTAAAAAGTAACGGAGAAAGAAATAAAGTAGCATAAAGGACAATCTTTGATAAATGATAGAGGTGGGCCCCAGAGCAGAAAAATCATAAAGAGTGATTGAAGTTGAAAGTATTTTCACTGCAAAACAACCTAAAACACAACAATATACAGCAAAAGACAGAGCACTGGGAAACTGAATAAAACAAACAAACATAACAAAACATGTGGTAAAATTACAAAATGAAGCAAAAGATTCCAACAAACAAGCGACTAAACTAACAAACTGTAGGCTAGAAAAGCAAACTAGTAAAGGTGATCAGAACAGACCATTTGTTATAACTCATATTTCAAGAATATCAGAAAACAGAAAGAAAACGGTGGCCTTCAAGGCTTGTCTTCCTTAGTCTATACTTTAATCACCACTAAAAGAAATGAAGGGCGGAGTTTACATACAAGTCTCACAGAAAAAAACATTCTTCTTCTCTGCTACTTCATCCAGCTCATTCCGGAGCATCCTGAAGTATCCCCAGGTCAGTTGACATATTCTCTCCAATATGTTCTGGCTCTTTCCTGAGGCCACAGCTGGTCGGACATACCTGGAACTATACTGATTTACTCAGGCCAGATGCCTGACCCAACTTTGAGCGTAAAGGAGCAGCGTCTCTTCTTGGAGATCCTCCTGAATGACAAAGCTTACTTTTGCTAGAATACTTATGTATGTATTATCACACAACTTTTATGCTTAAGGGCCTTTGCTATAATTATTGTCAATTGTGAGGAAGTGGTATCTTTCTTTGTCTGTGCAAAGCTGGCAATCCAAAAGATTGCAAGCCAGTCTGGTATCAGTGTTTGTGTCCAGGAACCACCTGCTGACTGCCACGGCCGAAGACCACCGTGACGCAGACAGAGCAGAGACAAGGCGATATCACCAGCGTCAACACATTTGCATTTTTGTATAATGATATATTGTGTCTAACTGGAGTTGTCGAGATTACCCCCTTCCTTCAACAACAGCTACAGTGATGGAAACAGGGACCTCCAAAATAGACGAAGCACGCGGGCTGGACTTTTAGAACATAGTTTGGATCTGTAATTAGAATACAGCCCAAAACACGTCTCCTCATATGGGCCAAATTGAACTCTGTCTCTGCATGATTCCTTGCTTCTCGTCTGTTTAATAGATGTCATCAGTGTTTGAACCTGACAACTTTAGTCACTTGTACCCGTGATCCTGTCGTCTCGGTGACTACCCAAAGATCGTGACTATAGGTGAGGGTAAGAGCGTGCTTATCCTACTCCCTATTTTGTGGTATTTTATGGAAAATATGTTCGTGTAATATACTACCAAACTAACTGGAGTAATAACATTGCCTGTAAAAGATGGACTACAGTTTTGGTTGGGGTCTTATGGCCACCAAAATCTTTCTCAACCTTATGTCCTCTATTGTTTTTTTTCTCAACATGGAATCCAATAATTCCCTGTGGTAATGGAAGGTTTTAGTTTGAGTCTTTTTATTTCTGTCTCAGGCTCAAGGACATAGGCTGTGGGGTCATTCTTCATAGGACAGATTGAAATACTTCCTAAGTTTGAACTGCAGAAGAGAGAGAATTGGAAAGACAATTTGAAGGTCATTTACTAAAGAGTGCTACTGAAAAATTTACATTTATTAAATCTATCTGCTCCACGCATGTATGTTCTACTTCTCCAAAACTGCTTTTGCGTTTGCCAACTACCTCTGTTCCAAAGTTTATGCAAACATGTCACAGCTCTCCTTTTGAAAATGTGATACTCCTTTCCCTGGGTCGCAAACAGAAACATTTGCTAATACTTTTACTTCCTATATTGAGTCAGGTTTGATGTCTTCTTGTCACTGCGCACCAAAGCTGCGGACCTCACAAACTGTGGTGTGACCTTTTTTTGAAGTGGAATTAAGCAATTTATTTTGTACAATTTAATTTAAAGACCATATTCCTCTCACGAGTGTATTTAATAAAAATAAGTTAAAGTACCAATGATTGTCACACACACACTAGGTGTGGTGAAATTAACCTCTGCATTTGATCCATCCCCTTGTTCACCCCTTGGGAGTTGAGGGGAGCAGTGAGCAGCAGCGGTGGCCGCGCCTGGGGATCATTTTGGTGATTAACTTTGGAATATTCACCAGCACGTTTCAGAGCACATCAATGATATGCTACCGACACCCAGTGGCCAGTCAATATCCAGTATTACATGTTGCAATCTGTTTTCTCTTAAAGGCCTACTGAAACCCACTACTACCGACCACGCAGTCTGATAGTTTATATATCAATGATGAAATATTAACATTGCAACACATGCCAATACAGCCTTTTTAGTTTACTAAATTGCAATTTTAGAATTCCCGTGAGTTTCTGGTTGAAAACATCGCGGAATGATGATGCGTACGCGAGACGTCACTGACTGTCAGGAAATATTAGCAACTGCACCACTCGCGGCTAAAAGTCGTCTGCTTTAACCGCATAATTACACAGTATTTTGGACATCGGTATTGCTGAATCTTTTTCAATTTGTGTAGTAATGGAGACTATAAAAAACAATGTTGTTGGTGGAAAGTGGTGTATTGCAGCTGTCTTTAGCACCGAGACACAGCCCATGTTTCTTTGTGTGTTGTGAAGCGGAGCGGTCAAGCGAACATGTTTTCGCTACGTCAACCAGCATGTTTTTGGATGGGGAAATTGTGATATATATCTCACCAGAGAAATCATTGGATTATTCATTGTTCTGCAGCAGCGGCAGCTGTGAGCTTGGCTCCTTGGCTTTTCTCTGAGACACTTCGTGTTCACCTCAGCCATCCGACCTCGAGGTATGTGTTAACAATATTTTACAATCTTTAAAATGTCACTAAAACACCAATAAAACAATAAGCAGATAAGGGATCTTCCAGAATTATCTTAGTAAATGAGTCTAATTACATCTGAAACGCTCACACTGCCGTCACGCGGAGCTGTCGCTTTTTTTCTCTTCTATTCCTTCACTATCAATATCCTGATTCACAAATCTTTCATCCTCGCTCAAATTAATGGGGAAATTGTCCTTATATCGGTCCGAATAGCTTTTTTTGTTGGAGGCTCCCATTAAAAACAATGGGAATATGTGTGGAGCCCTGCAACCAGTGACGTCACGCGCACATACTTCTGGTACAGGCAGGGCTTTTCTATTAGTGACCAAAAGTCGTAGTTCTCTACTAAATCCTTTCAGCAAAAATATGGCAATATCGCGAAATGATCAAGTATGACACATAGAATGGACCTGCTATCCCTGTTTAAATAAGAAAATCTCATTTCAGTAGGCCTTTAAACAACACTATAAATTCGACTAATTGTCGACAATGGGCAAAATCTAACAAGTCAAATTCGACTTTTAAATAGCTCCAACAACTACTGAACACCTAAATGGTCTTACCGCCCACACAAAAAGTGACACAAGTGGATGGTAAAGGGTGTCACAGGGAAATTCAACAAAATAAAGATGTAGTCTGTTGACAAGATGTAGTCAAGTTTGGCTTCGACAATGGCTGCAGCTTCCTCAATTCTCATGTCCATTGGACGTGCTCATATGGATCATTTCCACTCGTTTAACTATCATTTTTGCGGTAGAAAGCCTTTGGAATAGGCTACAGTTTGTCTCGTTGTGATCCCTATATTGTTTTATTGTGTACTATCCATTTTGATCCAGTTTGTTGTTCTCTCTCACAATACTGTGGGTTCAGAACAGCCATGTAAACTACCTCCAGCAAAAATGGCGACCTGGCACCCACAATGCAATGCGAAATCACGTGCCCTATTGAGTTAACCGAACTGCCTCTTTGAAAACCTTTATTCGAATCGCCATAGGAGCGGAAACATGACGTGTGTGTGAGCGAGAGCAAGATGGAGTAAAATGGCAGGGAGCACCTAATCACTGACGTACCCCTGTTATTGATCATTTACACATGCACAAACAGCTACTAAATACAAAAAATTCCAACTTAAAATAGTCCCTAGACATTGCTTTGGCGCCCCTATGTATGTCTAGCATACGCACATTTGTGTCACTGTGCGTGTGTACGAGACAGCCGTAAGAAACAGTCATGAGCATCCATCAAGCTTAATTTGTAAAGGTGAAAAATAGATATATAATTATTTGAAATGTGCTCTTTAAAACATAATTGATAACGTATGCAGGTGGATGGTGTTCCTATTCTTTGTTGGCAATGTTATGTACAGAGGGGAGTAGACGACACAGACCCCAAGAGGGCATAGTAGCTCTATGATTTATTACATATATGCACTATATTTATAATAACAAATAATACTATTAATTAAACAACACGTTAATGGAGTGTGATGAAATCCAAGAGTGTGTATGGTGTCTGACTAAGTGTGGAATTAACTGTTGTGGGTCACCATGAGTGTTGAGTGAGGAAGCGGACAAGTACAAAGGGGCTAGGCAGAAGAAGGTCCACAAGACTGGCAGGTTGTCGGGTGGTATAGCGTAGCGTCAAAAAGGTTCCGTTTTCCAAGCAGGGCTCGAGGATCGAGGGAGGCAGTCCAAAGTCCAGAGTGAAGTCGAGGCACACAGCCAGATCACAGAAGACAAGACCTACTCAGTGGCCTAGTGGTTAGAGTGTCCGCCGTGAGATCGGTAGGTCGTGAGTTCAAATCCTGGCCGAGTCATACCAAGGACTAAAAAAATGGGACCCGTTACCTCCCTGCTTGGCACTCAGCATTAAGGGTTGGAATTGGGGGTAAAATCACCATAAATGATTCCCGGGCGCGGCCACCGCTGCTGCTCACTGCTCCACCCCCTCACAAGGGGGTGATCAAGGGTGATGGGTCAAATACAGAGAATAATATGTGTGTGACAATCATTGGTACTTTAACTGTAACTTTAACAAGGGAAGTACTGGGGGAAACACAGGGGACATAAGACACGGGAACTGGGAAGACACAGAGAAAGATCAAGTATGCCGGAGGGAAGCCAGAGACGGGATGCTTACCACGGGAACAGATGATTACATTCCGGCCAGGATCTTTAGGTCCGCTGGTCTTTATACTCCTTGCCTTCATTCGGTCAGGTGCGCTGATTGTTGATCACCTGCAACCTTGCCGGTGCGTGGGAGCGATGCAGCCAGAGCGAGCAGGGGTGTGTCCTGGCAGTTGAAAAAAATTGAGCCAATGAAATACAACATTTACTAAAGGGTGTTTTTTTTTTTTTAAAGGTGACTAGCAGTGTGGCCTGGGAGCCACACTTTGGATATACTAAACATAGATTTACTAAACATATATAAAAAAAAGAGATGTAATGTAACGAGAAAGAGCTGAAATGGCCATTTCCCTGGTGGAAAAAGTCGAGACATTACTTTTTGTGTCGTCTAGTAAAAGTATTTATTATACTCAATATATTGTGAGTTGACACATTTGATGAAGTGATTTTAAAATGTGTAAAAAAATGTGCTGTGATAGAGAACACATCACAAGACAAAAATGTCTTTTTTATAACGTCTCGGACCTCTTGATGAAACGTAATTGAACCTTTTAAAATATGACCTATGGTGACCGTGTGAGGAAAAGAATGACCTACACCATCAATAGAAGTGTAATAATGACAGTACCAACTAGCAGAGAAAAGAAGAAGGGTGGATTGCCCCTTAATAACGAGTTTTGTGGCTTTCCAGGCACATTGAGTGGGAAAGGTATAGAGGAAGATTTAGAAAATAAACGAAAAAGGATGTAAAAAAAAGCCATTGAAGATAAAAATAGTATTTCCATTATTTTCCTCTTGTTCACAGTCCAGCGAAGACCTGTCCTCCAACTGCCGTGGTGAAAAGAAATCAGCCCTGCAAATTTCCTTACTCACCGTGGCGACTCGTTGGGTTTCTTGACAAGATGCCACAAACTGCCTTTTAACAAGGCTGCAAGGTGATGAAGCGAGAAGTGTGTGTCTTTGTGTGTGTGGGGTTTTTTTCCTCTCTTTCGGAAGCAGGTTGAATAACGACCTTCTCAACATCTGTGCATCTTTTTCTTTTAAACGTGCCAACGTGTGTCTTCTGTCTAATTTTTTTGTACATGTCCAGCGTGTCTCAAGGGAATTGTGATACATGACCATAATGAAATGGCGATTTAATTAATTGGGCTATACAATAGCCCAGTGCACTCAAGATTGAGAGGATAAAATAACAATGTTTAGATGTTAATCTAAGTAATAAAATTAGCACATTTTAAATTAAAAATGTTCGTAAAGCATTTGACACAATGAGCAATATGTTTTTTTTTTCCAATTCGGTGACTGGTTAAATAGAAATAATGTAGACATATTCTTGAAGTAATCGGGCTTTGATGCATCTAGTTCAGGGGTCGGCCACCTTCAGCATAGAAAAAGAGCCATTTGAGCCCATTTGCCCCCAAATAAAACCCAACTAGAGCCGCAAACTCTGTTCAATTGCTAAAATGACGATAACACCATTTATAGTTTTGAAACACTTATGCTATAGAATTTATGATTCACATTTTATTTCCGGGTATAGGCCAATCACCAAATTATTTTGAACATTCGAAAAAAAATACACTGATCCTTCCCTTATTCATGAATTTGGAAAAAATCAAGTCGCGACAACATTCTAAAAGCATACAACTGCGGCATATTTAATTTGACTAAAATGGGAAAGGAAAAACCTTGTCATCAATGGAAGCAAATTAATCCGTCCATGAAGCATTAAATATTCTATTTTCATCAGAAATGTTTTTCTTTTTTGATCTGGCCAGTGCTAGCTTACCGGGGGGTTGAACGCTAAAAGCAACAGAATTGCTTCGCAGCAAGAGATGACGCACAGGGGCGGAGACATACGCGAATCCTTTAGGGGTGATGGACGGCTGGGCAGGAGCCAGAGGAGCTGCAGCCAGCCACCGTAGCCCCCATTCCCTCTCCTTTGTTGCAAGTCTGGAGATGTATGTTGTAATATGTATATGTGCTTTGCTATGGAGGTTTTTTTCCCACTCCAGACTGGGCCCTCTTAGGAGCACAGTCCGGATTGTATTTATTTTACTCACCAACCCCCCCCCACCACCCCAGAGTTGACCTTTTTCCCATCATTTACGGGGCGCCTTGTGGCGACCCATCAGCGTTCCTGTTCTGTCACCCTGTACACTGTTTGTCTAATCTTGAACGGGTTCGTGCTGAAAATAAAGATTCATTGTACTTGTGCAATGACAATAAATGCCTACCAACCTACCTATACCTACCTACCTTTGATCGACAATATATCAATATTTTTTTATTAGCATATGATAAGATACCAGAACTCTCCAAAATAACAACTGTTTGATTAAAAATAACTAAATAAATTTAATGTTTTAAGTAAACATTATTTGTTGACATTTTGTTTCAAAGCCAAAGTGGGCCACAGCAGTGGCATGAAAGAGCCGCATATGGCCTCAGAGCCGCGGGTTGCAGACCCCTGAACTAGTTGGATCCTAGTGGAAATAGAAGTCAAGTCAAGGTCCAAATGTAGTGGCAAGAATATTGTAATAATAAACATTTTTATTATATTAAAAAACTGTTCTATCAAAGGGAAACAATCAACCAACAATGTTCGCTGTCTACTGAATCTGATAGACTATTCTGTTATTCATAATATAAAAAACACTTTTTTTCATTAAATGCTGAAAAAGCTTTTGATAGAGTGAATTGGAATTATTTTCAAGCTACTCTACAGAAATTTGGATTCGGAGACTCATTTACAGCATGGATCAAGGTTCTGTATAGTTTCCCCACAGCTTCAGTTAGAACGAACAGCCACATCTCTCCAAGGTTTCATCCTCAGAGGGGCACAAGGGAATGTTGTCCACTTTCTCCGTCACTGTTTGCTATAGACATAAAGACTTAAACTTCCTTTTAGTGTCATTTAAATTTGAACTTTACAGGACAGATAAGAACAAAATTTGGTTGCATTAGCTCATGGTAGTGCAGGATAAAAGAGCAATAACGTGCAGATATAAATAAATAGATTTCTGTACAGATAAATATATTGCGCTTTTGCATATGCATCCATGTTTATGGATGTTGTCAGAGTTATTTGCTGACGAACCCCAAGATGCAGAGATGGAGGCAGGCATGGAGTGAGAAAACATGATTTAATAAAGATACTAAGACAAAATCAAACAAAATGGTACTAACACAAAGCGCGCACGAGGCGGATAACAAACTAAGGGTATTTAGCATAGAAGCTAGGAAGAAACGAAAAAGGGCCTAGCGTGGAAGCTAGCGGGTTGCAAACAGGAAAAGAGAAGTCGTTACAAAACAAAACAGAAGCAGGCAACAAAAGACAGTAAGTTACAAACAAACGAATGTAGCTCACCGCTACGCTCCAATAAAACGGCACGATAGCAACGACAGGAGAGACATGTGGCAACGACAATGATCCAGCACTGACCGGAAGGCAAAGTGGGTACAAATAGGAGCGGGCTGATTGACTACAGGTGTGGCCAGGTGCCAATCATCCGCAGATGAAGTGACAACAGCACACAGGGAGACAAACAAGACGCTGAACCAAAATAAGAGCACTTGACAGGAACTAAAGACAGGAGATACTAAACACAGAGGAAACAAAAACAAATGCAGAGGAAAAAACTAAAACATAGACAAACTGTCAGGGGAAAGCCTGACAAATGTATGTTATATTGTCTTTATATTCCAGCGAGTTAATCCATTTTGGGGGCGAATTGAGGAGATTACTTTAATCCATTCAAGAATCTCACAGCCTGAAGGAAGAAGTTGTTAAAGAACATGTAGGTTCTTCTACGGAGGCTGTGGAACCTTTTTCTAGAGTCCAGAAGTGAAAACAGTCCTTGGTGGGGGTGGGAAGAGTCACTGCAGATTTTCTGAGCCCTGGTCAGGCAGCGGCTTTTTGCGATTTCCCGAATAGGAGGAAGAGGAGTCCTGATGATCTTTTCCGCCATCCTCACCACTCTCTGCGGATACTTCCAGTGGTCAGTAGGCTCTCTATAGTGCCTCTGTAGAATGTGGTGAGAACTGGAGGAGGGAGCTGTGCTCTTTTCATTATATATATATATATATATATATATATATATATATATATATATATATATATATATACATTTTAATATATATATATATGTATATATATACATATATATATATATTGAAACTCTTGCAACCACAATTTGACAGCATATACATATCAAACGCATATATACTGCAACCGTTCATCATCACTAGATCCACTCGATGTCCCCTCCAAGGTTTCTCATTGCATCCTGGTGTGTTAAGTTTGTTTTTGCCCTAATGTGGGATTTGAGCTTGTGCAGCCCTTTGAGACACTTGTGATTAAGGGCTATATGAAAACACTTTGATTGATTGATCATAAATTAATCTTTTATTTTGATGATGTTTTATATTCCTTACAAATTTCGCATTCTTCTCTTCAAGACACAATATCATTCATTGATAAATTCAGTTCTATGTCAGATTACTCCATCAACTTGTCCAAATCTACTGTGTGGCATTTTAATTTGGACTTTTAGAGCACCTCATCGATTCCACTGCATGAAGGGAACATTAAATACCTGGGTATTAATATTTCCTCCACATTGTCAGATCTGAATCGCTTGAATTACTCCCCAATCTTACAATCGATTGAGGATGATCTACCACGTTGGAATAAATTGTCCATCTCACTTACGGAAAGGGTTTTTTACTGTGAAAATTATGGTCTTGCCTAGGGTTATTTATCTTATTATCTTAATTACATAGTCCCACCAAACCTTCTCAAATTCGGTTTAAATCAATAGACTCACACATCAATCAGTTTCTTTGGAAAAGTAAACCAGCATGAATTGGCATTAAAACATTACAAAAATCCAAGGAATATGGGGGCCTACAACTCCCAATTTGTTCCAATTACTTCCTTGCAATTAAACTACATTACACATTAAAATGGATAAATCCCAATTTATTAGATAATTTATGGTTAGATATTGAACAATCACTCAGTCAGGAGATCCCAATTTCTAACCTACCCTTTATTAGCCAAATTCTCCGAAAACACAACTGCTTTAAAAGTATTAATACACGCACTAACTTCACAGCTTGGTGGGATTTTTTGAAAATAACTGGGTCCCCGTTCACTCCCTGCCGATTTACGCCTATTTGGAAGAATTCAGATTTTCTGCTTAACAAGAAACTATTTAACTTTCCAAAATGGTATGATAAGGGAGTCAAATGCCTTGGCGATATTGTAAATGGAAACAGTTGTATCTCTTTCAAAGGATCAATGGTGATAGGTTGATTGCCAACACAAAATTGGCCGTAGTGTGTGAATGTGAGTGTGAATGTTTTCTGTCTATATGTGTTGGCCTGCGATGAGGTAGTGCCTTGTCCAGGGTGTACGCCGCCTTCCCCCCGATTGTAGCTGAGATAGGCTCCAGTGCCCCGCGCGACCCCGAATGGTATAACACAATAACACAGTTTGCAATAAAGCCTAACAAATTCCACAAATATATACAAATCCATTCTGTAATCAGCGCAAGATTCCACAAAATGGAAACATGGGAAAGTAATCTTACTACCATTAAATTCTTCAAAATATCTGCCCCCAAAGCTTTATCCAAATTACATGCTTTGTTACCAAGAATAGATAACACAATAGGTATCCCAACTTCCAAATTGCACTCAGTTGTATCCAAACGCTGTGACCCAGAATTATGTCTCAAAACTTCTCTTTTGATTAATAATCCACATTTATGGCTGATTCATCTCAAAACAATTTACAGAATACATGTCCTGCATGGCAGGGGGATGATGATGCCTCCATGAGGCTCCAGTCCCCCTGACTTGTCCCCTGCTCGTCCATCCCTCAATTTTAGCTGCATGTTCGACACTTAGGGTTTGGTGGGCTCAGCACGGTGGGCACCCACCATGGCCTTGATGTCTCACAATTTTAATCGCATTTTTAGTTCCCACAAGCATACATATCTCCCTCACGCTACAGTACACACATCAATAAGGACTGGAGGTCGGCTCTAAAGGCAGACCTCCTAATTTTAACTGCACAGTAGACACTCTGGGAGCCTTATACACCCCAACATCACATGCATGGGTGCGTCGAGATTCGGTAGTGAGGTGTGCCCCTCATTGCATCTTCGACCGGTGCAGACTCCAGGGACTGCGGCCTGGTAGCCTGCCATTCACTCGCTGAGGGTGTGAGGTTTTTATTTATTTTTTTATTTGACTGAATGTGTGTTGTTGTTTTTTTGTTGGGTTGTTCCGGGTTTTGCTTCCTGTTGGACAGGGTCTGTGCCTGTCCGATCCGGCTTCACGCATTAGGTTGTGTGTCAGTGACTTTTTTTTCTTTTGTCTTGTCTAGCTACTCGGGCAAATCATATTGTTGATGTACAAACCCAGTTTCCATATGAGTTGGGAAATTGTGTTGGATGTAAATATAAACGGAATATAATAATTTGCAAATCATTTTCAACCCATATTCAGTTGAATATGCTACAAAGACAACATATTTGATGTTCAAACTCAAAAACTTTATTTTTATAATAATAATTAAGTTAGAATTTCATGGCTGCAACACGTGCCAAAGTAGTTGGGAAAGGGCATGTTCAGCCCTGTATTACATCACCTTTTCTTTTAACAACACTCAATAAACGTTTGGGAACTGAGGAAACTAATTGTTGAAGCTTTGAAAGTGGAATTCTTTCCCATTCTTGTTTTATGTAGAGCTTCAGTCGTTCAACAGTCCGGGGTCTCCGCTGTCGTATTTTACGCTTCATAATGCGTCACATATTTTCGATGGGAGACAAGTCTGGAATGCAAGCGGGCCAGGAAAGTACCCGCATTCTTTTTTTACGAAGCCACGCTGTTGTAACACATGCTGAATATGGCTTGGCATTGTCTTAATGAAATAAACAGGGGCGTACATGAAAAAGACGGCCCTTAGATGGCAGCATATGTTGTTCCAAAACCTGTATGCACCTTTCAGTATTGTGAAGGCACCATAATGCACCCCCATACCATCACAGATGCTGGCTTTTCAACTTTGCGTTGATAAAAGTCTGGATGGTTTGCTTCCCCTTTGGTCTAGATGACACAATGTCGAATATTTCCAAAAACAATTTGAAATGTGGACTCGTCAGACCACAGAAAACTTTTCCACTTTGCATCAGTCCATCTTCGATGATCTCGGGCCCAGAGAAGCCGGTGGCGTTTCTGGATGTTGTTGATAAATGGCTTTCGTTTTGCATAGTAGAGCTTTAACTTGCACTTGCAGATGTAGCGACAAACTGTATTTAGTGACAGTGGTTTTCTGAAGTGTTCCTGAGCCCATGTGGTGATATCTTTTAGAAATTGATGTGATGTCGGTGTTTGATACAGTGCCGTCTGAGGGATCGAAGGTCACGGCCCTTCAATGTTGGTTTCCGGCCATGCCGCTTACGTGGATTTATTTCTCCATATTCTCTGAACCTTTTGATGATATTATGGACCGTAGATGTTGAAATCCCTAAATTTCTTGCAATTGCACTTTGAGAAACGTTTTTAAGTTGATCGACTATTTGCTGATGCAGTTGTGGACAAAGGGGTGTACCTCGCCCCATCCTTTCTTGTGAAAGACTGAGCATTTTTTGGGAAGCTGTTTTCAATCATGGCACCCACCTGTTCCCAATTAACCTGCACACCTGTGGGATGTTCCAAATAAGTGTTTGATGAGCATTCCTAAACTTTATCAGTATTTATTGCCACCTTTCCCAACTTCTTTGTCACGTGTTGCGGGCATCAAATTCTAAAGTTAATGATTATTTGCAAAAAAAAAAAAAAATTATCAGTTTGAACATCAAATATGTTGTCTTTGTAGCATATTCAACTGAATGTGGGTTGAAAATGATTTTCAAATCATTGTATTCCGTTTATATTTACATCTAACACAATTTCCCAACTCATATGGAAATGGGGTTAGCAGATGCCCATTTTACTGTACGGATATACTTTACAAAAGAGAAGTGTGGGATACTTATCTTGTTGCCTTATTTGTATCTGATTCTATTAAATTGATTTTTATTATTATTTGGCGTAGCCGGACCAGAGCAGGATGGGATAGAAAGAGAACCAAAGGAAGACAGAGAAGGCATTTGCGGAGACAAGGGGATACAAATGACCACCGGCCCCACGCAGCTAGGTGGGCCAGTAATAGGAAGCCTGTGCCACCCGGCAGGGCCAGCAGCAGGTCATTGAAAGATGCGGCCAGCAGAGTACAAGGCACGGAGAAGCAAGAGAAAGCCATCCACCAAGCCAGCGAGACCACACCCCAAGGCAGAAAGGCGGGATGCCCCATTCCGAGGGGCCCAGAGACTCCCCGCAGCCAGAATTTCAACTTTCCAGTACAGATAAGAACTAAATTTCATTAGATTAGATTAGATAGTACTTTGTTTATTCCTTCAGGAGAGTTCCTTCAGGAAAATTGCATTGCATTACCTCGTTGAGAATGCTGTTTGTCAGTAGGCTCTCTGTAGAATGTGGTGAGAATGGGAGGAGGGAGCTGTGCTTTTTTTCATCCAACGCAAAAAACTGCATGCGCTGCTGAGCTCGTTTTACAAGAGCTTTGGTGTGTAGGGACCAGGTCATATTGTTAGTTATCTGCACCCCCAGGAACTTGGTGCTGCTTACCATCTCCACTGCTGTGCTGTTGACGAAGAGTGGAGTGTGGTTGAATTGATGCCTCCTGCAGTCGACGATGATCTTATTGGTCTTGTCGACATTCAGGACCAGGTTGTTGGTTCTGCACCAGTCCACCAGATGTTTCACCTCCTCCCTAGCCCATGTCGTTGTTGTCACGGATGAAGCCCACTACTGTTGTGTTGTCCACATACTTCACAATTTGGTTGGTAGTGGACCTGGCACAGCAGTCATGGGTCATCAATGTGAACAGCAGCGGACTCAGGACGCAGCCCTTGGGGGAGCCGTTGCTCAGAGAGATGGCACTGCAGGTGTTGTACTGAAACCAAGGGGGTTCCGTTTGCCCACCAAGTGCTGCGGGATGATGGGGTTGAACGCCGAGCTGAAGTAAAGAAACAACATCTGCACGTGTGTTTCCTTTCCTTCCATATGTTCTAAGCTCAGGTGGAGTGCAGTGGAGATGGCATCCTCTGTGTAGCGGTTAGGGCGATAAGCAAACTGGTACTGGTCAAATGTGGGGGAAGTCTGGATTCAATGTGTTTCTTTACCAGCCTCTCGACGCACTTCATTATGATGGAGGTGAATGCCACGGGGCGATAATCCTTGAGGGAGGAGATTGTGGGTTTTTTAGGTACTGGAATGACTGTGGCCGTCTTAAAACATGATCGTACCGCAGCCTGGGTGAGCGAGGTGTTGAAGATGTCTGTGAGAACCCCAGACAGCTTGTCTGCACATCTAAAAATGTTTGATAAATTCCTGTTACGGTGATGCATTGCAGCTGTTGATGTGACCCCAAGACTTAGAGATCTTAAGGCGAAGTGGAGGTAAAAGTTCCTTTAATGAGGGAAAACTAAAACGTACCTGCATGGCTATACAGCTGTAAATACAAAAAAAACAAGATACACTATGAACATTCAACTATGAACCAGCGTCTTAAGGACGGTGACACTGATGGATGAACCATCCTGATTAGTAATCAGAGTCAGGTGAGTCTCCTGTTCTTTAATCAAGAATAGGTATTGGGGTCGGCACTCAACATTAAGGGGAACGTCAATACAGGACAATCCAAACTTAGGAAGCGGAACCCAAATAAAGAATAACAACTCCAAATAGGATAACACAACACAAACACCAAAACTTTTGTGCAGGATCATGAGATCATGACGGATCTTTATTCTATTGCTGACTGTGGAACTCATATGGTATATTAAAGCCTTGTCATAACTGTCAGTAATTTTTACCACTATCCATCCATCTATTTTCTACGGCTTATTCCCATTGGGGTCGCGGGGGCGCTGGTGCCTATCTCAGCTACAATCGGTCGGAAGGCAGGGTACGCCCTGGACAAGTCGCCACCTCAACGCAGGGCTAACACACATAGACAGACAACATTCACACTCACATTCACACACTATGGCCAATTCACACACTATGGCCAATTTATTTTGACCGTGGGGTCAAAATGATCATGAGAACGGTGAGCAAAAATCCCAGAACCACACGGGGGACCTGGTGAATGACCTGCAGAGAGCTGGGACCAAAGTAACAAAGGTTACCATCAGTAACACACTACACCGACAGCGAATCAAATCCTGCAGTGCCAGACGTGTCCACCTGCTTTAGCCAGTGCATGTCCAGGCCCGTCTGAAGTTTGCCAGAGAGCACATGGATGATACTGCAGAAGATTGGGAAAATGTCATGTGGTCAGATGAAACCAAAATCGAACTTTTTGGTATGAACTCAACTTGTCGTGTTTGGAGGAAAAAGAATACTGAGTTGCATCCCAAGAACACCAAACCTACTGTGAAGCATGGACGTGGAAACATCATGCTTTGGGGCTGTTTTTCTGCTAATGGGACAGGACGATTGATCCGTGTTAAGGAAAGAATGAATGGGGCCGTGTATCGTGAGATTTTGAGCCAAAACCTCCTTCGATCAGTGAGAGCCTTGAATGGTTGACCGAATATTTATTTTCCACCATAATTTACCAATAAATTCTTTAAAATTCCTACAATGTGAATTCCTGGATTTTTTTTCACATTCTGTCTCTCGCAGTTGAAGTGTACCTATGATAAAAATTACAGACCTCTCTCATCATTTTAAGTGGGAGAACTTGCACAATCGGTGGCTGACTAAATACTTTTTTGCCCCACTGTAAGACATTAGTTCATTTTTGGGCACAAATCTTAGTTGTAGACAATAAGATTTGTGAGTTTTTTATCATGTAAAACGGACCAAACTCACCACAAAATTACAAACAACAGGATTGATTTTTAAAAAATGTTTGTAAAGATTGAAAGTTGCCATCCCCACGTGGGTGCTCGACATTGTCGGCACCTATGCTTCACTGCACGTGTAATCATCATCATCGGCAGTCACTCGAACGAGTATGATGATCCTCCGGGTAGGGGTGTATCCCTTTATGGAGGATGACTGTGTGTGACTTTGTTTTACGTGGGGAGTGTCACGTTTAGAACACATAGTGATGCGCGAAGGTGTCACCCCCAGATGCGGCAGGACCAGACAGGCAGGATAGTAGGTAAGAGCTGATTTTAATATATAAAAAGGTAAAATAACACTAGTACAAAACAGAAAAGAAAGTGCATGCCTACGCACGGTAAGCTAAGCTAACACTTAGCAATTGAGTCCGAAAGTCCCAACTGATGCGTGCTGAGCGCACGGAAGCTAAGACGTGACTTAGCAATAGAATCAAGGACTAGAGAAACCAAAAAAAGAAGGTTGCATGTAGCAAATGACGAACAAAAGCCGAACTGAGGAAGAATGCAGGCTTAAAGGGGAACATTATCACCAGACCTATGTAAGCGTCAATATATACCTTGATGTTGCAGAAAAAATACAATATGTTTTTTTAACCGATTTCCGAACTCTAAATGGGTGAATTTTGGCGAAGTAAACGCCTTTCTGTTTATCGCTGTCTTTGCGACAACGTCAGAACCTGACGTCACATCGGTCGTCAACGCCATGTTTCCCTACCACATCGAGTCAAATCAGCTCTGTTATTTCTCGTTTTTTCGACTGTTTTCCATACCTTGGAGACATCATGCCTCGTCGGTGTGTTGTCGGAGGGTGTAACAACACGATCATGGACGGATTCAAGTTGATTTACGTAGAATGTGCATCGATTAGCACGGTATGCTAATCGATGCTAACATGCTATTTAGGCTAGCTGTGTGCATTATGCCTCATTTGTAGCTATATTTATATCCAGCCTTTCCCTCCACCCACATTTAATGCCAAAAAAACACCTACCAATCTACGGATTTAAGTTGCTCCAGTGTCAAGAGATGCGAACGTCCCTTGTTTGGTATTTAGCGGCGATGCTACGACAGAGATGGTACAGAGATGACAAGAATGTCTGGATATCCTGCGACACTCAAAGCAGATGCATTCCCAACGATAAAGTCAACGAAATCACAAAGGTGAGTTTTGCTGTTATTGACTTATTGATCCAGTGTCAATGCGAAAGTCCTGATCGGTTGGTCTGCACATTTTACCGGTGATTCTAACGCAGAATAGCGTTACCGTTGCCGAATAGCGTCAATAGCTATTCGCTCAATAGCTTCAATTTCTTCTTCAATTTCGGTTTTGCTATCTGCCTCCATACTCCAACCATCTGTTTCAATACATGCTTAATCTGTTGAATCGCTTAAGCCGCTGAAATCCGAGTGTGAATCCAAGCTAATGTCGCTATATCTTGCTGTGCTATTCGCCATTGTTTGTATTGGAATCGCTATGTGACGTCACAGGGAAATGGACAGTGGCATCGCAAATAGCGAAAATCAAGCACTTTAAAGCTTTTTTTAGGGATATCCCGGGAGATGTAAAATTTTGAAAAAATCTTCGAAAAATAAAATAAGCCACTGGGAACTGATTTTTATTGGTTTCAACCCTTCTGAAATTGTGATAATGTTCCCCTTTAAATACTAACGTAACAATCAAGACACCCATGCGCGTGAAACAATAGTAGCTGGGACAAATCCATGCTAACCAAAACAGGAAGTGCACACACAAACTAAGGGATCGGAAGAGTCCAAAAATAATCAAAACGCACAAAAGAACTCAAGAACAAAAATTATGTCGGATCCGGGAGGGGGATCGTGACAGTGAGACTGGTGCTCAGACAGTCGCCACACAAAGTCCAAGACGGACTGGGGACCATTTCTGCTGCACCCTTCATCCGTCATCGCAGCCGTTGTGGTGGTTTTTAAATCTACCGTGAAGGTGCAGGCTGGTTTTAAAGATAATATACGTGTCATTGTACGTCTAGTATAGCACAATAAACACAATAGGAGGTGTAATGCTGCACCAAGTCAGCTATTGCTGCTTTTTTCAGGCTTCTGATTGGACAGAATGTGCATGACAGCAGGTGTATGTGTTTGTGTGTAGACAGATACAGTTTTGAAACTACACTTGTGTGGATGGAGATTGTTTTAAGCTCAAATATATGTTTTTGAAACTATCCGTGTTCGTGTGGCCTAAAAAACACCCCAAAACCTCTAACACTGTTTTATATGTATAAGCTGTCCTTCGTTGTCCAAGATGACTGTCTGAGTCTTAGGTCTATTTTAAGATTGCTCTCATGGGAGCAGTCAGACCAGCTCGGGGGTCTGCAGTCGCGCTGACTGTTGTTGCATTGGAAAAAAGCTTTGAGGAGTTGTCGGGTTTTGTCGGTCACGTGCACTCTGATAACCTTGCTGGCACGGTTCTTCTATGGCTAACACGGCTTTTCACAACAGACCTTGCCGTTTGACTCTGTAGTTCCACTCCCTCATAGAGTTCTTGTGGCATCTCTGTATGCTGCTTTAAAGGCCTACTGCATTGGTGTCAAACTCTTTTTTTTTCTTTTTTTTTTTTTCTAGTGCTTCAAATGGTAAAAATGTTAAATGGTTGTACTTGTATAGCGCTTTTCTACCCCTTTTTAAGGAGCCCAAAGCGCTTTGACAGTATTTCCTCATTCACCCATTCACACACACATTCACACACTGATGGCTGGCGCTGCCATGCAAGGCGCTCACCAGGACCCATCAGGAGCAAGGGTGAAGTGTCTTGCCCACGGACACAACGGACGTGACTAGGATGGTAGAAGATGGGGATTGAACCAGTAACCCTCAGATTGCTGGCACGGCCACTCTCCCAACTTTGCCACGCCGTCCCCTCTAACTTTCCTCATCCATGAATATTTCATCCTCGCTCAAATTAATGGGGAAATCGTCGCTTTCTCGGTCAGAATCGCTCTTGCTGCTGGTGGTTCTGATTTTAAACAATGTGAGGATGTGAAGAGCCCTACAACCCGTGACGTCATGCGCACATCGTCTGCTACTTCCGGTACAGGCAAGGCTTTTTTATTAGCGACCAAAAGTTGCGAACTTTATCGTCGATGTTCTCTACTAAATCCTTTGAGCAAAAATATGGCAATATGGCGAAATGATCAAGTATGACACATAGAATAGACCTGCTATCCCCGTTTAAATAAGAAAATCTCATTTCAGTAGGCCTTTAAGACATCTTTGAAATGTTACTTTTGTCCTCCATAGCTTGTTTTTCCTTGGCTCTGATCCAAGTAGACCATAGCTTTTGGCAGAGTGTTGTTGGCAATCCGACCTTCGTGCCCTTCCCAGCGAAGATGTGGCACGGTTATTAGGGATTCAACACTGACAGCATGGCATTACGCAGTACCTTAAGGTTCCAGGTTCGGTCTTGCCATTTGATGTTGAGGATGGAGCAAATGTGGCGAAGCTGAAGCCTCAATGTGTCTCGGATAGAGTGGCACACACAATGGAATCAAGCAGGTAAGGAAGAACTACAGCCGAGTAAAGCTTAACTTTAGTGTACATGCTGACGTTATGACAGCTCCAAAGTCTTTTGTGTAGAAGACAGTAGGATTTTTTGGTGGACTGAATCTTCCTTTCTGTTTCCAAATGTGAAGCGTAAGGGGTTTGTGACGGTGATTTTTTAGGCGCAGTTGTGGTCAAAAGTTTACAGTTATAGTTAAAGTTATGGCTGTCTTGAGTTTCCAATAATTTCTACAACCTGACCTCAAAACTTTCCTCCAGAAAATTGTAGCTTTGTCCATGTGATGTCAGATGAAACAAAAATTTAGCTGTTTGGCCACAATACCCAGCAATATTTTTGGAGGAGAAAAGGTGAGGCATTTAATCCCAGGAACACCAAACCTACCGTAAAGCATAGTGGTGGTAGTTTTATGCTCTGAGCCTGTTTTGCTGCCAATGGAACTGGTGCTTTGCAGAGAGTAAATGAGACAAAGAAAAAAAGAGGATTACCTCCAAATCCTTCAGGACAACCTAAAATCATCAGCCCCGAGGTTGGGTCTTGGGCGCAGTTGGGTGTTCCAACTGGACAATGACCCCAAACACATGTCAAAAATGGTAAAGGAATGGCTAAATGAGGCTAGAATTAAGGTTTTAAAATGGCCTTCCCAAAGTCTTGACTTAAATGTGTGGACAATGCTGAAGAAACAAGTCCATGTCAGAAAACCAACAAATTTAGCTGAACTGCACCAATCTTGTCAAGAGGAGTGGTCAAAAATTCAACCAGATGTGTACGGCTACCAAAAGTGCCTTATTGCAGTGAAACTTGCCAAGGAACATGAAACCAAAATGTTAACACTCATGTACAGTATGTATACTTTTGACCCAGCAGATTTGGTCACATTTTCAGTAGACCCATAATAAATTCATAAAAGAACCAAACTTCATGAATGTTTTTTGTGACAAAAAAGTATGTGCTCCAATCACTCTATCACAAAATATATGAGTTATACAAATTATTGGAAACTCAAGACAGCCATGACATTATGTTCTTTACAAATGTGTGTCAACTTTTGACCACGACTGGAAGTGAAAGAATCCTGGTCTTAAGCGGTTCACCATCGACCGTAAGCATTTGAAATTGGCTATGTCGTTCTTCAGACCAAACATTAGACCAAACATATCAGCTGCAAGAGAGAAATGATCCACAACCTGTATGCAATGGAATAATGGCCACGTTCCTGATGTCATGTAATATTTACAGTATTTTGGGTGCATTGAATACGAAGGTCCTGCAGTCCTGGCTTCAATCCCAGGCTCGGGCTCTTTCTGTGTGGAGTTTGCATGTTCTCCCCGTGAATGCGTGGGTTCCCTACGGGTACTCCGGCTTCCTCCCACCTCCAAAGACATGCATCTGGGGATAGGTTGTTTGGCAACACTAAAATTGGCCCTAGTGTGTGAATGTGAGTGTGAATGTTGTCTGTCTATCTGTGTTGGCCCTGCGATAAGGTGGCGACTTGTCCAGGGTGTACCCCGCCTTACGCCCGATTGTAGCCGAGATAGGCGCCAGCGCCCCCCGCGACCCCAAAAGGGAATTAGCGGTAAAAAATGGATGGATGGATGGATGATTTCACAGCACGCATAGCAAGAGACTTTACTTCCGTCAACACGACATTAATTATTTGCCACTTGCCAAGATTTAAAATTTCATTTCTAGAAATGTCTATAGTTTTAGTAGCTATTTACTTATTTTTATTCACTGACTTTACAGCCTTAACTTAATTGTATATGTTGCCTATTCTAGTTTAAACATGTTAAAATTAATAAAACAACTATTCAAAAGAGTTTCCCCCACATATACAATCGTGTTTAAAGATTCTGCAACATTGGGAGGATATTAAATTTAAGAATGCTTGTTTTGAGAATAAAATACTTGTTTCGTGGTTTAAAAGTTCTGCTAATTTCTAGATGTACTAATTTTAATTTAGAATGTCTTATTAAGTACAATTAACTAGCTTTATGGACTTAAAATTTTACTAGTAATTAGTACTTTTTTTCCTAAAATGTAGTCCTTTTATCACATATTTTGTCAGCTCTATCATCTCTTTAAAGTATGTCTTGGCAGACTTAAGGGGACGGTGTGGCGCGGTTGGGAGAGTGGCTGTGCCAGCAACCTGAGAGTTCCTGGTTCAATCCCCACCTTCTTCTGAATGTCTGTGTGAATGAGTGAATGTGGAAATAGTATCAATGCACTTTGAGTACCTTGAAGGTAGAAAAGGCCTATACAAGTATAACCCCTTTACTTTTTGAGAGTTTTGGAGCCTTTATTAGTAGCGCTATTGCTAACGTTTTAAAACACCGCCTAAAAAAATTACTTCGAATGTCTGTGCTCATTGCTATGCTGACTGATGGGATTGTTGTATCTTTCAGCACTTGTCCTCTTCTCTGTGGGACCTGTTTTCATTTTTTATTAAAAAAAAAAAAAATGCAATAAATACCTTTTTCAAACCGAGATTCACTGACTTTGGCTCATTTTCTGTGAAGAACGTGTATCAGAATACATATTTAATGAACACACACCATACACCCCTCCTACACAGTGGGAGAGTGGCCGTGCGCAACCCGAGGGTCCGGGGTTCAAATCCCACCTAGTACCAAACTCGTCACGTCCGTTGTGTCCTGAGCAAGACACTTCACCCTTGCTCCTGATGGGTGCTGGTTGGCGCCTTGCATGGCAGCTCCCTCCATCAGTGTGTGAATGTGTGTGTGAATGGGTGAATGTGGAAGTAGTGTCAAAGCGCTTTGAGTACCTTGAAGGTAGAAAAGCGCTATACAAGTACAACCCATTTATTTATTTATGTATTACATATAAGATGTCTGGATCCACTGGACCCGGGGCTAATAGAAATGTGGACATTGATGTTCTGTGTACCACACCAAACCACCCACCCACACACACAGAAGGCCTGGACAGAGTGTAGGTACACAGAACATCAGAGGGTCAAATGTGTGACAAAATGAGAGCAGACAGTGTTGAAAAACAATGTTGCAACCTTGTGTGGGAATCTCAGGTACAGAAACACAAAAAAAGGTCTTCCTGTGGCAGAGAAATGTTCCGTTCAACATTCATATTGTTGTTATTCAGCCAGCGTTTGTGGGTCTGATGGACCCGTTACATTTTGTGGCTTTTAATGCCTTACAATCAAACACGTTTGTGTTAAAATACAGAACATATGTTTTTTTGGATAGGGTAAACATCTGTTCAGTATTTTAACATAAAAGTACTTGATTGTGAGGCATTAAAAGCCACAAAATGCAACGGGTCCACCAGACCCACAAACGCTAGCTGAGTAACAACAATATGAACATTACACAAGGTCACAGCATGTAAACGGAGTGGGGTTTTTTCTTAATTCGGGTGCTTTATAGGTGGAAAAGAATACAATAGAATCCCTATTACGTGCATTGTTAGCTGCCCCTTACTAGCAGTTTTTCATTGTTTAGGACGCACACTAAAAGGGAAAGACATGTGTTCTTGTCTCAGATACAAATTGTGGATGATGGTCAAAATTCCCCAAAAAGTGCAGTTTTCCTTTAAGCCGACTAAATCCCTACCATATTACATAATGTATGTCTCCTTGATTTATGTTCACATATTTCTGGTCTGTCCAGCAGTTAGTACAAATCATTGTTGACACCGACAGTTTCTAAGTGCAGCAGGTGAGAGATCAGTTCCAATAATTGTGGCAGGGAAGAGAACCGGGTAAAGCACCATGAGGCCTGTGAAGAATTTCTGCAGGCCATTAGTGGACTTTGTGGTTTTAGCTGTCCACCGTTTTACTGCGAGGCGTATTGCTTTTCAAAATGTTCACTTAAAAAAACTCACTTTGACATTTGGCTCGTAACATCATGAGAAGTCATAGCTGGCAAGAACACATCTGCTCATCAAAGTCTCCCATTCAACATGAAAGGCTCAGAGGAGACGTCGGTATGAGGCTGGTTTTCGAGGGACTTGATTTACGAGACGGCGCGTGCTGCCGATGATTTGGAAGCGTTCTCTGATGGCCGGCTTGTGGTTCCAAGTGGCTGCTAAGTAGTAATTACTGTCCAGCAGCTGGAGCAGAATTAAGTATGGCACATCAGGTGTGACTTCTCTGTTACTTAAAGTGACAAAGCAGATTTACGCATACTCTAAAGCCAGTCCTTATTGCTACTTTTGCAGCTAATTTTTGCTGTATTTACAAAATGCAAGGAAACTTAGTGTGTTGGTTCACACAGCTGACGGCCACGCAGCTGTGTATGTAATCAGTACTCACTCCATGCCCCATTTTCAACAATCACCCTGCAGTTTGGTTGGAAACAAAAATCAACTGCAAAATTGCATTTCCAAACAGTAGTCTGATAACACAGAGATATGTCCAAATGTTGTGTATAAACAATCATCAACAATGACTTGACATATTTTGCAACAGACTGCGCTATATATATATTTTTTTTAAATAATAAAGCAGACCTACATAATGTCTGTAAAACTGCACACATGAGACGACCACGCAAGACAAAAGGATCCTAAATATGTTTCAATAAACTTTTTTTTTTTTTTATTGACCGGTGGGTATCAGTTATATCCAAGGAAGTAAACACACATTTTAATCAATCAATCAATGTTTATATATTTAAGCCCTTAATCACAAGTGTCTCAAAGGGCTGCACAAGCCACAATGACCCCACATCACATTTAAAGTCTTCTGTTTCAGACATAAAATCTGATTTCCATGGTTGTCCTCATTTGGTTTGTTAAAACAAAGTCATCTCCTTTTTTAATCTGTGGAGAGTCTTTGCTTTTTATTGACCCAAAGGAAAAATATTCTGCATAGCGGAGGCGACCAAATAGTAAAACAAGATGCTAAGGGCCTGATCGACTGAAGGTTTGCGTGTATTAAAAGTCATGCAAACTTGATAGCGCACGCAAAGTTGATCTACTAAGCTTTCATTTTGCCCATACAATCCAACAACTAACCATTCAAAAACCGGCAACAATACTCCATTTACTTTTTGTGATTTGAATAATAACTAGGTATTAGTGATATTGTTATTATAAGCAATAATGCAGGCAAACTATTTATAGCGGCTCCGTGATCACTACCGTTTGTCTCGTAACATCGAGTGGTCTGCTGCAACCTTGCTTCATCGCTTCCTGTACGTTTATTCTAAATCATAAATCATGCATCTCACCTGGACAGAAGAAGTCTGAGTAGGTATTCTGATAAATTGGTACACTTTGACAGCCATTTAGGACCCAAAAATGGCCAGAGCGACAAGAGAAGTTGCTTGGTCCCCCCACCCCCCACTTCGTTTCTCTATGAGGATTATGAAAAGTTATTTATCGAAAAAGGAATATATGAACATCCCAGCAGTTTGTATCTCTTTGAAAGCAGACCTTGTACAGTAAGTGATGTTTATTATGTTTGTTGGCTCTCATAAAGTCTGCAGTGGGTAATAATCAGTGATTGCAAAAAAAAAGCAAACGTCGTGATGTGTTTTTGAAATTGAGGCTTAAAATGATCAAAATACGTAAATCTTAAATGTTGTTAAACATGTGCCTGTCACTACCTTACATATATACTTACATCATGTACTGAATATAAAACCTCAATGGATGAGTGTTGATGTTATTTTCAGGGCTTTATAAACAGAATTGAGCGGCCATGAGCAGATTTTTATTGGCATTTATTTAATATTTAGAATGCATTAAAAAAAAATAACACCCATCGTCATGTCTTTCATAAAGAGTGTGAACGATAGGCAAAATTCCCCAAATAGTGCAGTTCCTCTATAAGAGGCATTCACACGTAGATAAATTATGGTTCATGGCGTTTCTCAAATTGCAGCGAACCTTGTCTTGACAATGACGGAAAGCCTTTCTCAATACGTTTCATACAAAGCGCCAACTCCGACTGGTGCGGTAGTCCCACGGATCTCTTCGAAATGCTGCTTAGTCCACCAACCTTTAGTCCACTCCAACTGCAGTGCCTCCGTGTGGCTCCTTAAATGAGCCAGTGATGCAAATCTGAGAAGAAAATGTCATTGGCGGATTATGGCGGTGAATGTACAGAGGCTGCCGTTCTTACATGGGTCCGTATGGTTCTCAGAATTCATGGCAGATGAGTGATTGTTGACCAGGTTTTGGTAATACGTTCTTTGGCGGACTAAGACAAATTGCACAACTGCCATGAGCCGCCGTCCAAACTGGCAATGTGTGAACACTCCTTCAGTGTTGGCAGAATATAGAAGACCTTAAAAAAGATCAACTTAAGAAGTTTGTCGGAAAGCAAGAGCATTGATACCATTTGTTGGAGTGTTGATTCTGTACAATGTATTTTCATTGTTGAAAAAATATCATTATAGTAATCCTCCAAATTTGCAACACCACTATCCATCTTTCAATCCATGAACTAACCAGTCGATTAACAAACACAAATATAACTTAACAGTTTTTTCACCTTCTTTATCACTTTTGTTTTATCTCTGTCGATCATAGTACGATACATTTTTTAATGAAACTTTGTACTTTTGATGAAAACGCAATATAAGCCAACAATTCAACGCACAAAACGCCTACGTCGGACTTAAAATGTCTTACATTTTGGGTTTTAACTGCTACTTCACAGTCTTAAACCAGTACTGTCAAACTTGATCTTTAGAATCATTACAGCCCAAACATACTCAGAAGGTGAGTACAAGGAAAGCACATTTTATGATCGCGAGACTGTGTTCTGCACACAGGTATCACACAAAACATTGTTTGGCATGTATTTTTTTCCAAATCGACCCGCTTGAAAAGTGACACCGATCAGGATTGGACTGGTTTGCTTTCCAAGCACTGTTGACATTGAGCAAAGGATCGAGTTTCCTAACTGCTTAGAGTGCATGTTGATGTCAAGTCAACCCATCCGTCCCCTTTACTACCACTTACTGTTTAAGGTTCCGGGGAGGTGGAGCTTATTATAGTTTGACTTTGGGCAAAACAAAGACGACTCTGGTCATCTATAGTGTAAATTTCCTTGACTAATAATTTTTGTCTTAGTTATCGTCAACAACCTATTTTCCCCTGACTGAAATGAGACGGTAAGTAATCAAAACAAATGCACATTGACTAAGACAATGAAGAAATTAACTCACATTTTAGTTAATTTTGAAAGAAAAAAAATATATATTTATTTTGTCTTGTTGTTTGGAACATATCCATTCACAGCTCTTAATGGTGAAATGAACTTTTTTGTAAATTTTGCCAATCATTCACATTCTTTAGTGGACATGGTTGAGGATTATAAATACCTCGGTGTACACATCGACAACAAGCTGAATGGGTCAAAACAAGCAGGGACAGAGCCACCTCTACTTCCTCAGGAGGCTAGGATCCTTCAACGTCCGTACAAAGATGCTGAAGATGTTCTACGAGTCGGTGGTGGCAGGCGCCTTCTTGTACGCCGTGGCCTGCTGGTCTAGGGTGTACCCCGCCTTCCGCCCGATTGTAGTTGAGATAGGCGCCAGCGCCCCCCGCGACCCCGAAAGGGAATAAGCGGTAGAAAATGGATGGATGGATGATTATAAATCATTGAAAGACCCTTATTCAATCCAATCCGTTCCACCAGTCACACTCGCAATACTATACTTAAATCCAGTCCGCGTTTTCACTGTTACCTTAGCAGAGAGCAGTAGCATTAAAGCATTGTTCAAGTGCGTTCAAGTCCTGCAGTGTTCAAGGAAGTAGATATTCTTTAATTCTAGTCATCTAAGGACTGGCACATTTGTTACAATTTCAAGGATTCTGTGCAATCAAAATCTAAATTTTCTGAATCACGGCGAAGATTATGGAAGAAGATGGCTCCTTCAGTTTTGGGGACATTTGCCTCTATATCTGCTCTGAAGAGTGTGTTGGCGATCAGTGGTGGAACATTGGTTGACGTGAGTTCCTAAAACATTATTTTCGCCCGTTTCTGCTAATTTGTTCACGACTAATTTTGTAAACGTCTATTTTGGTGAATAATGATGACGCTTATAATAAGCGTTATCATTATCTGCCATTATTATTTGTAACATCATAAAACTATCTGATTGATTTGTAATACTAAACTCACAATAACAATGTCTATAATATTGCTGACAGAAAAATAACTTCCATACGGTATGATAAGCAAAGCACGCTACTACAGCTTTGCAGTATACGGTAGGTGTGCTACTTAAACCTAATTGCTGTAGTTTAATAGCCTTAGAGTTATTTTAGAGTAGTATTGTGGGGGCTCTGAAGACTGGATACACTGATAGACTCATAGTCAAAAAGGTAGACTTTTATGGGTCTTTTTTATATTCACTTTTATGGTTTTCATCATAAATGACAGGTTTGGTGGTAGCGGGGGTGTATATTGTAGCGTCCCGGAAGAATTAGTGCTGCAATGGGTTCTGGGTATTTGTTCTGTTGTGTTTGTGTTGTGTTATGGTGCAAATGTTCTCCTGAAATGTTTGTCATTCTTGTTTGGTGTGGGTTCACGGTGTGGCGCATAAAGTTGGTTATACGGCCACCTTCAGTGTGACCTGTATGGCTGTTGATCAAGTATGCCTTGCATCCACCTATGTGTGTGTAAAAGCCGCATCAGCTCGCTGTTTGTATGGAAGAAAAGCGGATGTGACGACAGGTTGTAGAGGATGCTAAAGGCAGTCCCTTTAAGGCATGCTACTAATATTGTTGTCCGGGTTGAAATCGGCAGAAATTAAGGAGAATGGTTGCCCCGGAAGATTTTCTGGAGGGACACTGAAATTCGGGAGTCTCACGGGAAAATCAGGAGGAGGGTTTGCAAGTATGCCCTACTTCCGTGTTTTACCGGATATGTACCGTTCCGTACAGCGACGTTTTAAAAAGTCATGAATTTTACTTTTTGAAACCGATACCGATATTTTCTGACATTACATTTTAAAGCATTTATCAGCCGATATATTTTTCAATCATATTATCACGTATATCATACTTGCCAACCCTCACGGATTTTCCGGGAGACTCACGAAATTCAGCCCCTCTCCCGAAAACCTCCCCGGACAAATTTTCTCCCGGAATTCAGGCGGAGCTGGAGGCCACGCCCCCTACAGCTCCATGCGGACCTGAGTGAGGACAGCCTGTTTTCACGTCCGCTTTCCCACAATATAAAGCAGCGTGTCTGCCCAATGACGTTATAACTGTAGAATGATCGAGGGCGAGTTCTTGGTTTCTTATGTGGGTTTATTGTTAGGCAGTTTTATTAACGTCCTCCCAGCGCGGTTCACGTTTTCGTCCACCGTAAAGCAGTTCGTCTGCCGTAAACAGCAATGTTGTGACTCTCTTAAACAGGACAATACTGCCATCTACTGTACATGCACCACAACACCTCCAGGCAATACCTCCAAGCAACTTCAACCCTTTACTAATACCCTCCTCCATTCACATCCCATCTCCCCGGATTGTAAATACCTAATGTAAATAATCAAATGTATTTCTAATGTATTTACTTGTTCTTTTGCAATCTGAACTCATTATGTTCTCTGCTCACTGTACATATCCTACTAAGTAAGACTACACTGTTTCAATGTCAATTTCTCTGTTGATGCAATTGTTAATGACTGAAGTACTGATATCAACCAAAACTCCTCATCCCACCCCCGGATTGTAAATAATGTAAACAATTCAATGTATATACTATGATGATTAACTTGTGTGATGACTGTGTTATGTTGATAGTATATATTTGTACCATGAATTGATTAACGTGGACCCCGACTTAAACAAGTTGAAAAACGTATTCAGGTGTTACCATTGAGTGGTCAATTGTACGGAATATGTACTGTACTGTGCAATCTAGTAATAAAAGTTTCAATCAATCAATCAATCATGCATATGAGACAATAACATATACGGCTTTTAGAGAGTGCAGTGCACAACTGCGCACACAACAGCTGTACATATACTCCTCCCCTCTTAACCACGGCCCCCACCCCACCCCGACCACCTCCCGAAATCGGAGGTCTCAAGGTTGGCAAGTATGACGTATATCAAAGATCAACAATGTAAGTTTCTGGATGATCACTTGTCCCAAAGTAGTTATTGTTGGCTCTGACGAAGTCTGCCATGAATTGTAGAGTAGTTGTCGTTGTTGAAGAAAAGTGAAGTGAATGTTGTGAAGCGCTCTGTGAAGTCAATGTGCTGCTGTATTGCATAAAAGGACCGAAATAAAGTAAATATTACGTTCTTATTACATTACATATATACTTACAGCATGTGTATAAGAATATGTTTTCTGGAGCGCTTTATATGCCGAATAGATCAAATTCCCATTTACTGCATTGTTAGCCGCCACCGCTAAACTAGAATGCATGAATAAAGAAAATTTAGTGTTCTTGTCTTACATAGGGATTGTAAATGATAAAAAAAAGTGCAGTTCCGCTTTAATCAGTTCACAAGAGATGGGGCAGGAGTGAGTTACAACATAGAGCCAACGAGATGCTTTCTTTGTGAGGTAAAAAACTTAGACTTGTTACCACCAAAACAAAACTGTACGAATTGAACAAGTCCCACATTGTAATATGTGTAGGTTACACCTGGGAGAAAGAGTTCTAAAGTTGACTGAATTGACTGTGATTTTAGTTGAATAGGAATAAATAAAGTTAGTTAACTAAAATATTAATACAATTAAAATGCCATGAGTTAAGTTAAATAACTATTTTTTTTTTTTATTAAAACCAGACTTCAGTCAATCTCAATGCACGCGTGATATGTGTCTGAAAAGTTAAAAGGACTTTGATATATTTCCCAACAAAAGGACACAAATACACTTTTTTCCCCTCTTTTCCAGACCTCTCTGCCATGCCTTCATGCTCTCTTGGAAGGATTTCTCTGGGACCCCCTCCCTGCTCCGTCATCACGGCCTCCCTGGTAATGTTCACTTGTTGAAAACAGAGCTTGAAAAAGAGGAACAAAAACAAAACAAACATTGAGGTGAGTAAGGTTTGCACGACAATGTTCTTCTCAACCAGGTACTGTCGGATGCTGAAATGTTGATACTAAAATACAACAACACTATATATACACTATATAGCCAAAAGTATTTGGCCACCTGCCTTGACTCTCATATGAAGTGCCATCCCATTCCTAACCCATAGGGTTCAATATGATATCTGTCGGTCCACCTTTTGCAGCTATTACAGCTTCAACTCTTCTGGAAAGGCTGTCCACAAAATTGCTGAGTGTGTTCATAGGAATTTTCTACCATTGTACCAAAAGCACATTGGTGAGGTCACACATTGATGTTATTAGAGAAGGCCTGGTTCTTAGTCTCTGTTCTAATTCATCCCAAAGGGGTTCTATCAGGTTCAGGTCAGGACTCTGTGCAGGCCAGTCAAGTTCATCCACACCAGACTCTGTCATCCATGTCTTTATGGACTTTGCTTTGTGCACTGGTGCACAGTCATGTTGGACGAGGAAGGGGCCTGCTCCAAACTGTTCCCACAAGGTTGGGAGCATGGAATTTTCCAACATATTTTTGTATCCTGGAGCATTTAAAGTTCTTTTCACTGGAACTAAGGGCTCAAGCCCAACTCCTGAAAAACAACCCCACACCATAATTCCTCCAAATATCACACTCGGCACAATGTAGTCAGAAATGTAACCTACTCAGTGGCCTAGTGGTTAGAGTGTCCGCCCTGAGATCGGTAGGTTCAAATCCCGGCCAAGTCATACCAAAGACTATAAAAATGGCACCCATTACCTCCCTGCTTGGCACTCAGCATTAAGGGTTGGAATTGAGTTTGAGTTTGAGTTTGAGTTTGAGTTTATTTCGAACATGCAAGCATACAACATGATACATCACAATTTCCAGTTTCTCTTTCCAACATGTTCGAAAAGGAGGAGGAAGAAGCAGAGCTTATTTAATCCTACCCCCTTTCTTTACATAACAGTTGCTAAAACTTTTGTTCACTTCCTGTTCTCAATGTATTCACAATGTATACTCCATAAGTAATAAGTAATCACAATACAAATAAATAAGTAAATAAATAATTGCTTAAATTTTAATCCATACGATGAGATAAGTCAGATTATTTTGAGAATGAATGAGTGAGTAAAATCAGAATGTTTATCATGGTTCTTCATTTTTGTACTTTGTTAACACTTCCAGTTTGAAGAGTTTCTTGAAATGGATCATATTAGTACATTGTTTGATTGCTTTGCTTAATCCATTCCATAATTTAATTCCACATACTGATATACTGAAGGTTTTAAGTGTTGTACGTGCATACAAATGTTTTAAATTACATTTTTCTCTAAGATTATATTTCTCTTCTTTTGTTGAGAAGAATTGTTGTATATTCTTGGGAAGCAGGTTATAGTTTGCTTTGTGTATAATCTTAGCTGTTTGCAATTCCACTATGTCGTGGAATTTCAGTATCTTTGATTCAATAAATAAAGGGTTTGTATGTTCTCTATATCCAACATTATGTATTATTCTAACTGATCTTTTTTGCAACACTGTTAGTGAATAAGTGTACTTTTGTAATTATTTCCCCATATTTCTACACAGTAACTCAGATATGGTAACACTAGTGAGCAGTAGAGAATATAAAGTGATTTTTGGTCTAGAAAATATTTGGCTTTATTCATTATTGATGTATTTCTTGCAACTTTATGTTGTATATTTTTTACATGAGATTTCCAGTTCAATTTATCATCAATCATTATACCTAGAAATTTGGTTTCATTTACTGTTTCAATTTCTATTCCGTCTATTTGTATTTGTGTTTGACTTTCTTTTCTACTGTTACCAAATAGCATTATTTTAGTTTTACTGAGATTCAATGATAGTCTGTTTTTGTCAAACCATTTTTTTAATTTGTTCATTTCTTCTGTTATTATTTGTATTATCCACTGTGTGTTCTCTCCTGAACAAAAGGCTGTTGTATCATCCGCAAATAATACTAACTTTAAATCTCTTGTAACTTTACAAATGTCATTTATATAGAGATTGAATAATTAATTGGGGTTAAATCACCATAAATGATTCCTGGGCGCCACATTGCTGCTAACCACTGCTCCCCTCATGTCCCAGGGGGTGATCAAGGGTGATGAGTCCAAGGGCGTAGAATTGGGTAGGGATGCTAGGGACACGTCCCTACCAATATCCAGCCGCTACTGTGTAGTCACTATCAATGCAACCGCTGCCCGTAATGTTTAGTCAATGATTATGGCATAGAAAGGGTGAAATGTCGGTCTCTGCTAGAAGTCCCGCCTCTAACTTAAATATCGCCCCCTGATTGGTTGCCAGTTTCAAGCTAACTTACGTTTGATTGGTTGTCCCCGCCGTCAATCCTGCTTGTAAAAGCTAGCCTACATGCTAGTTGCTAGCGACCGGACGTGCGTGTGTGCTGTAGGTTTTGAAGGATGTCAATGAAAAGAAAACTGGATATAAGAGACTTCTTTTGGAGTCAAACTGTAAGTTACTTCAAGGGCGTATAGAGGCTCGACAATATTGAATAATTCAACAATATATCACTCCAGTCACGCCACTTAGAGTGCTATATTGAGCATATACCATGGACTGGAGTGATATATTGCTTTTATAAAACTGTTGCTAATAAAGGCAATATGAAATAGGAATACTCAATCAATTTAATGTTGTTTTATTCAACCAAAAATACATACTATCCAATAAAATAGCCTCACTGTGGAAAAAATAGTCCCACCTATCCAGATGTTAGCTCCAAATTAGCGCTGCATCTCGTCTTTTCCTCCGCTTTTTTTCAGGTGATAGTCAATGCTCAGTCCCCTTTACCATTGTTAACCCTCCCCGGAGGTGAAAGTTAACCTTAAACATGTGAATTCAACTACTTTAGTCCATTTTTTAACATCTTGAAAACATCAGCTGTCTTTTACTACGGACTGCAACAGTCCGTTGTCATGGATACATGACAACAACTTCCATTCATACCAGTCATACGTGCCTGAGGCGGAGTGATAGCCTACGCTGTAATAAGGCTTTAGAATAGTAGCCGTGCTCAATATTTAAACCACGGTTAACAGCCAATCAGATCACCGGATTTCACCTTTACGTTTTATTTTTTAAATTATTTTTTAGTTTCATGTATTTGTGTAGAAGTGAGCAACGGTTTGAAAATACAAATTAATACAATTTTGTGGTGGAAATACAATACAAGCTCACTAGAGTATCATTTTTAAGGAGACTTAAAACATGGCTTAGAACCACCATGACACAAGTAAGATTGAACAATCTTGCTGTGTGCCATGTCCATCGGGGAAAACTGGACAATACTGACCTGAGAGAAATCTGCCAGCAGTTCATTTCTTTTACAGACCGGCGGAGGCATGTGTTTGACTCTTTCAAATAGGAACAACCAGTGGACACTAATCTGCTTGTATTTGAGTATTAATGACAAACATATTTACAGTACAAAAGCAGCAATAGAAAGAAGTAGATGGAGGGAAAAAATTGTGAGTGATTTAAACACAATTTGGGGAAAATATTTTAACAGTTCATTTACGTTTATTTACAATGTTGTATTGCATTAATGTATTTCTAATGTTGTTGATGGACAGTAGGCTATGTTAATTGACAGTATGATGCACAGTTGCACTACAGCCCTACACTAAAGAGTAAAGATGAGAACTCTTCGAAGTTGTCTCCTTTGCTTTCATTTTAGTTGCTTTACCCTATAACATCTGCATGACGTGAAATTATGATTGCTAATGTAAAAAAAAAAAGTAAACTTTCAGAGTGCTGCCTTGGAGCACTTTTGTGTCCCCACCAATCTCAAAATCAAACCTACTCCTTTGGATGGGTCAAATGCAGGGAATAATTTCACCACATCTAGTATGTGTGTGACAATCATTGGTACTTTAACTTTCCTGGCAACCTCCAGACTCAGACTCGTCCATCAGATTGCCAGATGGAAAAGCATGATTCATAAGTCCAGAGAAGGCTTCTCCTCTGCCCTAAAGTCCAGTGGCAACATGCTTTGCACCACTGCATCCCACGCTTTGCATTCGACTTGGTGATTTGTGGCTTAGATTGAGCTGCACGGCCCTGGAAACCCATTCCATTAAGCTCTCTGCGTACTGTACGTGGGCTAATTAGAAGGTCACATGAAGTGTGGAGCTCTGTAGCAGAAAGTTGGCAACCTCTTTGCACTATGCGCTTCAACGTCCGCTGATCCCTCTCTGTCAGTTTTCTAGGCCTATCACTCTGTGGCTGAGTTGCTGTTGTTCCCAAACTCTTCCATTTCCAGTTGACTTTGGAATATTTAGGAGCGAAGACATTTCACGACTGGATTTGTTGCACAGGTGGCATCCTATGACAGTTCCACGCTGGAAATCACCCATTCTTTCACAAATGTTTGTAGAAACAGTCTCCATGCTTAAGTGCTTGATTTTATACACCAATTGATTAAGACACCTGATTGTGATCATTTGGATGGGTGGCCAAATACTTTTGTCAAAACTGTTTTTTAACCTTGGTACAAAAAAAATATGTGCACATTATTGCCTTCTCCAAAAATCACCGAATCGCACCTTCCTACCCCTGTAACAGATCGTCTGGCTCTTGGACAAATTTAATTAAAAACCACTGCAGTAGATCATCAGTGACTCAAGTTATCTTATTATTAAATGTTATGGAGACTGTAGACACAAACTAAACATTATTTAATTTCTTTACTACTATTTGTAGTGTTGCACAGCAAATGCATGGCCAGCAAAATAGAATTTGGACAGGAGAATGCTATATGGGTGACATCCTCCCCACCATCCCCTCCAGTCTCGGAATGTGTTGAAGCATACACATGAGAAGAAGTGCTTTCTTTTCAGGGAAAGGAAAGGCGATCAATATCTCTCGTAATTGTCCTCTCCATGTTGACATTTTTCAGCCTCTCCTTGGAGCCCGTTTAAGCGCTGGATGAATAAAGCTGTCATGGCCGATTCCGCCCCTCATCCTCTACAAGCGACGCATGCCAGGCAGCCTTCGCTCTTCTTCATCTTCTAGCTCAATCACTGGCTTGCAGAGACTCGGACTGTGACTAATGAAACTCTGCAATTGGCCGAGGATGAAGCGAGGTCTAAACTATTGCCTTTTCTGTCCGGCCTTAGACATTTAGAGACCTTTGGAAAACAGTTGATCGATAGGTCAGCACCTCCCAGTTCCCGCCCTTCAGCTGCTCTGAGTGGTTTGTCCATCTCAGTTTTCGGACTGTGTAAGCCCCTAATTAGACTGATATAATCCAGTGACCTGCGTTGAAAGTAACAATGTTATCAACTAGGAGTGTGGGAAAAAATTGATTCAAATTTGAATCGCGGTTCTCAAGGTTGTGCGATTCAGAATCGATTCTCATTTTTAAAATATCGATTTATTTTATTTTATTGTATCTTTTTTTTTTTTTTTATCAATCCAACAAAAGAATACACAGCAATACCATAACAATGCAATCCAATTCCAAAACCAAACCTGATCCAGCAACACTCAGAACTGCAATAAACAGAGCAATTGAGAGGAGACACAAACACGACACCGAACAAACCAAAAGTAATGAAACAAAAACAAATATTATCAACAACAGTATCAATATTAGTTATAATTTCAGTATAGCAGTGATTAAAAATCCCTCATTGACATTATCATTAGACATCTATAAATAAATAAAAAAATAAGACCAATCATGTCACGGTGGCTTACACTTGCATTGCATCTCATAAGCTTGACCACACGCTGTCCAATATTTTCACAAAGATAAAATAAGTCATATTTTTGGGTCATTTAATAGTTGAAAAAAAAATTACATTGTTGCAATCAGTTGATAAAACATTGTCCTTTACAATTATAAAAGCTTTTTACAAAAATCTACTACTCTGCTTGCATGTCAGCAGACTGGGGTAGATCCTGCTGAAATCCTATGTATTGAATGAACAGACAATCCTTTTGAATTGGGAAAAAAATCGTTTTTGAATCGAGAATCGTGTTGAATTGAAAAAAAAAAAAAATCGATTTTGAATCGAATCGTGACCCAAGAATCGATATTGAATCGAATTGTGGGACACCCAAAGATTCACAGCCCTATTACCAACGCTGTGTATGATATAGATACACATGGTACAATCTCCGGTATCGGCCCGATATCAGCAAAAACTCAAGAAATGGAAGATATCCGCTTGCATTTAAAATCACCTTTCCAAAATCCGATATAAGCGATACTGACGCATTTTTACTTGTGCAAAGCTGGGCAGCCAGTTATTATTTAAAGGCCCACCAATGAGCTGAGGTGGGTAGAGTAGCCAGAAATTGTACTCAAGTAAGAGTACTGTTACTTTACAGATGTATTACGTAAGTAAAAGTAAGGAGTAGTCACCCAAATATTTACTTGAGTAAAAGTAAAAAGTATGTTGAAAAAACTACTCAAGTACTGAGTAACTTATGTTCGTTTAATGATGACAGCAGTAAGTAATGCACAAAAACATAAAAATGGCAATGAACAGATTCAGAGCCAGGAAAATCTCTTAAGTAACTAAAACAATAATATATATTAAATAATATATATGTGGTTTTACACTGTATTGAAAAAAAAAAATTTAAATGAATTTTACCTTTGCAACCTCATTATACTATAGGCTAAGTTTTATATTCATAAATGTAAGTTTCTCAATAACCAACCTGTTTTTTGCGCCTTTAAAAAAGATTTAGAACTCTACATTAAGACACTCTACCTCTAACAACCAAAAAGCTGTGAAAACGATGATGCTGTGTTCCAAATTGAAGTTATTTATTGAGATTGAGTGAGCCTCTGGCTTTGCACTTTGTTAATATTATATACAATTTTTTTTTGCATTCTATTTTAGCTATTTTGAATTTACAACCCCCTGGCGCTGTTTTGTACGGTGTTTATACTGTTTTGTCCTGTTTTTGTACTTAGTTTGATTATTATTTCCAACTGTTTGTAAATGTTGAAATTTATAGATAAAGGTTTACAAAAAAAAAGTGTGCAGTTAATTATGTGACCGCCTGGCTCTGTTTGATTGGTGAAACGGAGTCAAACGTCACCAGTGACTGCATTTGATTGTTGAAACGCAGGCATGTGCTAGATCAGGGGTAGGGAACCTATGGCTCTAGAGCCAGATGTGGCTCTTTTGATGACTGCATCAGGCTCTCAGATACATCTTAGCTGACATTGTATAACATGATAAGTAATGAATAATTCCGCTGGTAGTCACAGTGTCAAAAATAACGTTCAAAATATAAAACATTCTCATACATTTTAATCCATTTATCCGGTTTCTACCGCACCTGTTCAAGAAGTCGCAGTAATGGTAAGAAGTATTTTATTTATTGTTGTTTAGCTTCAGAATAAGACTTATTGTCTTACTTAAAAATGCAAGCATTTAGTTGTATTCAGCGTTAAGAAAATAAAATAAAATTGTATGGCTCTCACGGAAATACTTTAAAAAATATTTGGCTTGTATGGCTCTCTCAGCCAAAAAGGTTCCCGACCCCTGTGCTAGATCCTACTCTGAAGGTCTGTCTGACAAACCAAAACAAAGCGTGCATTAACAGATCAATAAAAATCAGTAGCGAGTAGCAAAGTGAATGTAGATAAATGGAGCGGAGTAAAAGTAGCGTTTCTTCTCTGTAAATATACACAAGTAAAAGTAAAAGTATGTTGCATTAAAACTACCCGTAGAAGTACAATTCTTCCCAAAAGTTACTCAAGTAGATGTAACGGAGTAAATGTAACGCGTTACTATCCACCTTTGCAAATGAGCACGCGAGTTTGATCTTTAAATGTTTATTTAGGTGAAGTAATTAACAAAAAGTAAACAAGGTAGGCTACAGATTACTAGGCACTGGTAGCTACCCAACAGCTAAGCACAAAATAGCACACGTGCTAGACATTAGCATTGACCCGATACCAATATTTTTATACCGGTACCAACATTTATTTCGATACTTTTCTAAATAAAAGGGACCACTAAAAATTGCATTATTGGCGTTATTATTACAAAAATCTTAGGGTACATTAAACATATGTTTCTTTTGCAAATTTGTCCTTAAATAAAATAGTGAACATACAAGACAACTTGTGTTTTAGTAGTAAATAAGCAAACAAAGCTGTAGCATATTTTGTTACTTATCATTCTATTATCCATCCATCCATTTCCTACCGCTTATTCCTTTTGGGATCACGGGGTGCGCTGGAGCCTATCACAGCTACAATCGGGCGGAAGGTGGGATACACCCGGGACAAGTCGCATCTTATCGCAAGGCCAACACAGATAGACAGACCTGGGGATACAGTAGTTTGCCAATCAACCTATCCCCAGGTGCATGTCTTTGGAGGTGGGAGGAAGCCGGAGTACCCGGAGGGAACCCACGCAGTATCGGGGAGAACATGCAAACTCCACACAGAAAGATCCCGAGATTGAACCCAGGACTACTCAGGACCTTCGTATTGTGAGGCAGGCGCACTAACCCCTATCATTCTATTATTTTGTCAAAATTATTAAGGACAAGTGGTAGAAAATTAATTATTAATATACTTGTTCATTTACTGTTAATATCTGCTTACTTTCTATTTTAACATATTCTACACTTGTTTTTGCAGCTCCAGACAGATACGTTTTTTTGTATTGTTGGTGCAATTTGGTTCTTTCAACAATTTGGGTTGCCGACCCCTGGTCTAGGTCTAAGTCTAAGATATGTTCCACATGGTGTCACTACTTTTAAGCACATTTGATTAAAGACACTCCATGTGTGTTTTATATATTTTGTCTCGTAATGTAAAACCAAGGCGTGTTACCCCTCTTATAGACACATGCTCAAAATACAGTCTAAATTTGGATTTTAATGAAAAACAGATTTTGATTGTTCTGCATCAATTGGTCATTGGTTGGTTCGGTCAAGTTCTGGTTTACCAATCTCGTTCTCTTCCTTTCTCTCTGTCATTTTTGTCAATGTACTAAGTGGTTGCATTCCCAAGCCCTCCATTACAATAACAGCTGAGCGCTTTGAGCAAACTTTCCTCGCCGCAAGAACTGCCGCCTCATTTCCACGCTCACATCGCCGCCTTCTCAAATGTTCATTCCATCATCGCATCTGATGTGGGGACAATTTTATTAGGACCGGGAGCTGCCATGCACACTTTGGATTCCACCACAACCAAGAAACGTTGACCACGGCTTGGATTATTTCGTCTTTCTTTCACTCTACATCACTCTCACCCACAAGAACTCCACCCCAGGGGCCAGGCCATAACAGTGGAAAAAAAGAAAACGACAGAGGTAAAAATGCTTAATGCCCATGAGGAAACTCTGAAGAGTTTGATTTTTAGGTCAACTGTTGTAGCCATCAAGTTTATTATAGTAGATCCCAATTTATTCAACAAAAATAATCTGTTTTTCTCTCCAGAAAACCTCTCATTCACCATTGGTTAGTACAAATTCATAAAAATGTGTCAAAGTTCCAGTCTAGTGGGAAAACAAGTCACCTCTATATTGAAGCTAATATCATATTTATCTGATTTATGACATCAAAAGGCTTCCAGAGTTTGTGACCAAAGACGGCATAGCTCGGTTGGTAGGGCGGCCGTGCCAGCTACTTGAGGGTTGCAGGCTCGATTCCCGCTTCCGCCATCCTAGTTACTGCCGTTGTGTCCTTGGGCAAGACACTTTACCCACCTGCTCCCAGTGCCACCCACACTGGTTTAAATGTAACTTAGATATTGGGTGTAAAGCGCTTTGAGTCACTAGAGAAACGCGCTATATAAATATAATTCACTTCACTTCACATATGATCCAAATAGTACCAATCACACAAAGATTCCCAAGCCATTCTGAGAAATATAGAGCAAGCCAGTCAATAGGCAGTGTTTGCGACAGCCAACAACGATTACTTTGGGAACAATTATGATCCAGAATATTATATTGTTGATCCCGAACACAAAGAGGAAGAGTAGTAAGTTTTACAAGCCGAGTGCTAAACGGATGCAGCTTTATTGTAAAACCATCAACGTACGGCATTGTTAGATGTACAAACTAACCATAGTAAACCAAACACTTACTATAATAATACCACTCCTGTTTGGATGAAGACTCACTCACAATAATGTATTTTCTGGATTAAAGGGTGCACCGGATTATAAAGCGCACTGCTGATGAATTGTCTATTTTTTATCTTTTTTCATATATTAGGCAAACCGGATTATAAGGGCATTAAAAGAGTCGTATATTTTTTTTTTCTAAATTAAAAACACTTCCTTATGGTCTACATAACCTGTAATAGTGGTTCTTTGGTCAAAATGTTGCATAGATTATGTTTTACAGATCAACTTCAAGCCGCTTTCTGACAGTCGCTTCCGGATGCGCCGTTTTGTGGGCGGTCTTATTTACGTGGCTCACCTTCGGCAGCGTCTTTTCTCTGTCATCTTTGTTGTAGCGGTGTAGCGTGCAAGGACGGGAGTGGAAGAAGTGTCACAAGATGGAGCTAACTGTTTCAATGACATTCAGACTTTACATAAATCAATAACGAAACAGCATTTCTTCATCCGGAAACAAAGACACCGGAAATATGAACGCTAATAACTAAAAGTTCCTTGGGTGAATAATGTAAACTCACTATGCCGGTATGTTTTAGCGCTTTCATGGTGAGTTTACTCACAGATATAAGTAAGAACTTTACACTACTTTGTATTAGAAATGGCAACAGCGGAGGATGAATGCCACTTAACAAGAAGATAGAGAATAAGAAGATTATTGACTATGGCGTTGGTGCAGACACGCACATTTTTTTAGGATTTATGCAGATCCCAAATCGGATCAGCAAGTAGAAGGTAAGAAAAGTTGCTTTTGCTTAATATTGCAAGACAAAACGCCAGATAAAATGTCTTAACTTATACACACACCACAATAATACTTGTATGTTTAATGTGCCGACAATTCTTCAAGCGGTGCGGCTTCAAAGCTTACCAAAGTCGTACTAAAACATTTTGATGGATTTTTGAGCGCCGTGTGTAATGTTCTATATTTTCAATGGATCATTTAATATGTTGGTATTGTTTACTTGAGACCCATCGTAGTGCAGCCTACACTTATCTCTTATGTTTGACTGCCATCTACTGGTCAAATGTATCAATACACCATGTGCCAAATAAAAAGCTTCCAGGTGGGTGAGCTCAACCAAACATTTCCTTACATCAGGTGCACCTGGTTATAAGATGCACTGTCGAGTTTTGAGGAAAAAAAAAGGATTATGAGTGCATCTTATAGTACGGGAAATACGGGTTGCCGCAACTAGCGTCTTTTTCACTATCTAGGAGGATGTCAAAGTTGACCAGCCTGTCGGTCCATGGCCATATTTGTTTATTACCAGGTGAAATTTGTATGATTCATAATTTATATAATTTAATTTTAGCAAGTTTGAGATGAAGCAGAAGCAGCCTTTGGCTCAGGGTGTCAACAATAGCACGTATGTTAGCATTAGCTCACTGCCAGCAATGCACCACTAAAATAGGCTATTTGCCTTGGCGCTTATAACAATTTTCCTCAGATTTGGTAAATGCCATGTACATGTAAAAATCTAAAATAAAATAAATTTTTATTGCATAAAAAAACAATCCTATGTGTTCTTGACTTACATAAGGATTGTCAATGGTAGACATCACATATCATTCCAATGTTTGCGTATTTCCAGCTTGACTGATTTGATATAATGGTCAGAGTGCACAATATCTTCAGCAATATTCAAAATTGGCAACTGAATTTGTTCAGACGGTATTTGCACATTTTTGGGGAATGTAAAAACAATTGGGTGTGGTTTAATGGATACAATGAAACAATTGAGCATTTAAGGTCAACTTGTTTTTCCACTGTACTGATATTTCAATAGTTCACAAAATGTGTTTTACGCAACAGAGAAAGGACACTGATGTGGTGTCACGATTGTTGTTTGTTACAATAGCTTTAACAGTGACGGTCAGCATTTTTTAGAATCTGGCTTCAAAACTTGTAGTAAGGTAAACATAAGTCATTACAGACAATGGATTATGGAAATCCCCTTAGTGTTCATTTGTCTTGTGGCCCTTGTCTTCTTCCAGCAGCTTTCCTTTGTTCACGTGTCACGAACTATGTGTCTCTTCTCCTCCTATTCCCTCTGATTCCCTGATTGCCTCTTGGATCTCGACCTCCCGCCTGTACACGAACTCTGACACCTCGCCCCTGCCCTTGACCTCCCGCCTGCTCACGGACCTCCGAGCTTGTCTTGCCCCCTTGGACTTATGCACCTCGTTTAACACTACCTGTAACACTCAACAGCTGATCACTACACATAGTCGCACACCAAACACATTTATCAATCAATCAATCAATCAATGTTTATTTATATAGCCCCAAATCACAAATGTCTCAAAGGACTGCACAAATCATTACGACTACAACATCCTCGGAAGAACCCACAAAAGGGCAAGGAAAACTCACACCCAGTGGGCAGGGAGAATTCACATTCAGTGGGACGCCAGTGACAATGCTGACTATGAGCAACCTTGGAGAGGACCTCAGATGTGGGCAACCCCCCCCCTCTAGGGGACCGAAAGCAATGGATGTCGAGCGGGTCTAACATGATACTGTGAAAGTTCAATCCGTAGTGGCTTCAAGACAGCAGTGAGAGTCCCGTCCACAGGAAACCATCTCAAGCGGATCAGCAGCGTAGAGATGTCCCCAACCGATACAGGCGAGCGGTCCATCCTGGGTCCCGACGAGCGGTCCATCCTGGGTCTCGAATCTGGACAGTCAGTACTTCATCCATGGTCATCGGACCGGACCCCCTCCACAAGGGAGGGGGGGACATAGGAGAAAGAAAAGAAGCGGCAGATCAACTGGTCTAAAAAGGAGGTCTATTTAAAGGCTAGAGTATACAGATGAGTTTTAAGATGAGACTTAAATGCTTCTACTGAGGTAGCATCTCGAACTGTTACCGGGAGGGCATTCCAGAGTACTGGAGCCCGAACGGAAAACGCTCTATAGCCCGCAGACTTTTTTTGAGCTCTAGGAATCACTAATAAGCCGGACTCTTTTGAACGCAGATTTCTTGCCGGGACATACGGTACAATACAATCGGCAAGATAGGCTGGAGCTAGACCGTGTAGTATTTTATACGTAAGTAGTAAAACCTTAAAGTCACATCTTAAGTGCACAGGAAGCCAGTGCAGGTGAGCCAGTACAGGCGTAATATGATCAAACTTTCTTGTTCTTGTCATAAGTCTAGCAGCCGCATTTTGTACCAACTGTAATCTTTTAATGCTAGACATGGGGAGACCCGAAAATAATACGTTACAGTAATCGAGACGAGACGTAACAAACGCATGGATAATGATCTCAGCGTCTTTAGTGGACAGAATGGAGCGAATTTTAGCGATATTACGGAGATGAAAGAAGGCCGTTTTAGTAACGCTTTTAATGTGTGACTCAAAGGAGAGAGTTGGGTCGAAGATAATACCCAGATTTTTTACAGAGTCACCTTGTTTTATGATTTGGTTGTCAAATGTTAAAGTTGTATTATTAAATAGAGGTCGGTGTCTAGCAGGACCGATAATCAGCATTTCCGTTTTTTTGGCATTAAGTTGCAAAAAGTTAGCGGACATCCATTGTTTAATTTCATTAAGACACGCTTCCAACTGACTACAGTCCGGCGTGTTGGTCAGCTATAGGGGCATGTAAAGTTGGGTGTCATCAGCATAACAGTGAAAGCTAATACCGTATTTGCGTATGACGTCACCTAGCGGCAGCATGTAGATGCTGAAGAGTACAGGGCCAAGGACCGAACCCTGAGGAACTCCACACGTTACCTTAACATAGTCCGAGGTCACACTGTTATAGGAGACGCACTGCATCCTATCAGTAAGATAAAAGTTAAACCATGACAGGGCTGAGTCCGACATACCAATTCGTATTTTGATACGCTCTAATAAAATATTATGATCGACGGTATCGAAAGCAGCGCTAAGATCGAGGAGCAGCAACATAGATGACGCATCAGAGTCCATCGTTAGCAATAGATCATTAGTCAATTTTGCGAGGGCTGTCTCAGTCGAGTGATTTGCCCTGAAACCGGATTGAAAGGTTTCACATAGATTGTTAAACGCTAAGTGCTCATTTAGCTGCTCTGCAACAATTTTTTCGAGGATTTTCGAAATAAAGGGAAGGTGAGACACCGGTCGGTAGTTTACCATGAGGTCAGGATCGAGGTTAGGTCTTTTAAGGAGAGGATGAATAACCGCTTTTTTGAATGCAACGGGAACAGTGCCCGAGGAAAGTGATAAGTTTATAATATTTAGCACTGATGGACCTAATAATACAAAGAGCTCCTTGATAAGTTTCCCAGGAAGTGGGTCAAGTAAACATGTTGTTTGTTTTATTCCATTTACACGTTGTAACAATCCTTCTAATGTTATTTCATCAAAACGAGAGAAACTATTTTGGATATTTGCAGTATCCGCCGTATATACAATCGTATCTGTGTTACTATAACCCCGTTGTAACTGGGACGCATTGTCTTTAATCTCCTTTCTAATAAGTTAAATTTTCTTATTAAAGAACTTCATAAAGTCATCTGCCGAATGGGTGGAGCTACTGGAAGGAGTCCCTTGTTGGGTTAGCGATGCTACTGTACTAAACAAAAATTTTGGATCGTTTTTATTAATGTGGATGAGATTTGAGTAATAATTTGTTTTAGCTAAGGTAAGCATGCGTTTATAAGTTATTAAACTATCACTCCATGCTTGATGGTGCACCTCAAGTTTAGTCGTGCGCCATTTGCGTTCCAGCTTTCTACATAATAATTTCTGAGCTCTAGTTTCTTCAGTAAACCATGGCGTACGCCTTTTTGGAGCCTTTTTTAACTTCAGCGGTGCTATACTATCAATGGTTTCGCGCAGGGCGTTGTTAAAGTTGTTAGTGAGGTTATCAATAGAGCCCACATACTTTGGGAACGGTGCCATTACCGAGGGCAGTAGGTCCGCAAGAGTCGTCGTTGTGGCAGCATTAATGTTGCGGCTGCTATAGCAGTTATTATTATTATTAGCTTGCCGAACATGAGTCTGAACTTCGAATTTTATAAGGTAATGATCGGACATTACTTTAGTATACGGGAGTATCATAACTTTGGAGACGGTGATACCTCTGACAAGCACTAGGTCTATCGTATTACCGCTGCGATGCGTCGGTTCATTTATTATTTGTGTAAGACCACAGCTATCAATTATAGTCTGGAGCGCCACGCACGGTGGGTCCAATGGGGTATTCATATGGATATTAAAGTCCCCCATTATAATTATATTATCGGCGTGCGTCACTAGATCAGCAACAAACTCTGAGAATTCACTAATAAAGTCCGAATAGGGCCCTGGGGGGCGGTAGATAACGGCCAGGCACAGAGGCAGAGGTGTGGCAGACTTCATAGAAAGCACCTCAAACGATTTATATTTATTATTTAAGTTAGGACTAAAGTTAAAGTTTTCGTTGTATATTAGTGCGACACCCCCACCCCTTTTGAGGTGACGGGCAATATGCGCATTCGTATAGTTAGGAGGGGATGCCTCATTTATCGCAAAAAAGTCGTCTGGTTTAAGCCAGGTTTCGCTAAGACCGATGACGTTAAGGTTGTTGTCTCTAATGACCTCATTGACTAATAACGTTTTGGGAGACAAAGATCTGATGTTTAGAAAGCCCATATTATAGGTAGTGGGCTGTTTTAAGGAGTTGTTGATAAAATTATCCGTAGTAGCAATATTAATAATGTTGCGTTTATTATGCGCAGTGTACTTAAAATAATTACGACCATATCTAGGAATTGATATGACGGGAATTTTCAGATTGTCTACTTGGCGCTGCGATAAACTGAACGCATCATAATTTGCCACCTCAGTAGAACGCATGTCTAACTCTGACGTAGTCATAGACACAGTAGAAAAAACATTTTGTGAGTTGTGTATTATTCTACGACAATTGCTATGTGTACAGGGATCATCCAGCCTGGCGCTGGCTAGTTCTAACTTAACTGACTCAATACCCAGGCTAGCAGGCTCTGTAATTGCCTGTGACCGGGCTTGCTCTAGTGCAGTTAGTCAAATGTGGCTCAATGCGAAGTCTATGTTCCGAGACAAGAGGATAGCGCCTTCCTGGTTAGGGTGAAGGCCGTCTCTCCTCAGCAAGCCTGGTTTGCCCCAGAAAGAGGGCCAATTATCAATAAACGTAAATCCCTGTTGTCTGCAGAAGCTATCCAGCCACCTGTTAAGAGAGACTAATCTGCTATATCTCTCATCATTGCCTCTCCCAGGCAGGGGGCCAGAGACAATTACTCGATGCCTGGACATCTTTCTGGCGAGATTACAAGCCCTGGCTATGTTTCTCTTTGTAATCTCTGATTGTCTCATCCTAACGTCATTGGAGCTAACGTGTATTACTATATTCGCATAACTAGTGGTGCGGTTAGCCTGCCGTACGTGTTTACTAGACCTGTTGCGAGTTAGCTCCCTAAGATTAGCTTCAATGTCAGGTGCTCTGCCCCCGGGAATACACTTAATTGTGGCTGGTTTGCTAAGCTTTATGTTTCGGGTGATGGAGTCCCCTATGACTAAAGTGTGGTGCCCGGTAGACAGGGGTGTAGGACTAGCTAAAGGGCTAAATCTATTATGCGTCTCAACCGGTACACCGTAGCTTGTAGGCCGGTTAGGGCTGCTACAAGCTGGGCTAGTTAGCTCGCTACAGCTAACGCTAGCAGATGTGTCCGCAACATCTAAAGTTACGAAATTACACTGCTCTAACTGGCGGACACGGCTCTCTAGCAAAGCCAACCTATCCATGAGTAAAGTGCACAAAGCGCAGGAAGCCATACTCACAGAAACTTTCCGTCGCCGAGTGGGGTGCCAGCTGTCTTCGGGAAGTGGTGGTCACGGTGGCGGGGGAGAAACTTCCTTCAGACCGGCGCTGCCTTTCTCCGCTAGCCTCGTTAGCTTAGCAGCTAGCTAGCTGAGGGCGAAGTGGTGAGACAGAGATCGGGTGATTTGCAAGTTAAATTGAACTATTAAATATGTTCGATAAGTTGTAAATAAAGCTGCAAAACAGTTAAAATCACACAGATAGAACGATACTTAGCTTTTTTGCAACAAGAGCAGTCAGCGAGCAGTCATTCACGTTGACCCGGAACCGGAAGTTAGATTTAGTTAGATTTAGTTTCACACTTAATTTCTTATTGTTTACATCTAAATAAATACAGCTAAAACAACGTCCCTGCAATCTGTGCTGTCTTCTCCTCCCTCTACCATAACAAGTGGTAGACAATAGTCTGCTTTTGTTTAGCTATTTTGTACTTATGACATTGTTTTGCTTAAACTGTCATGATCTCACACGACAGTTTGGAATGATCAGTTATTGGAGTATTCCCTGTTGAGCGATCTTATTTTTGTTTACCACTAGCTGTTTCCCTCCACCACATCTCTTGTCTGAGCGCTGGTTCCCTCACCGGTCTCTGATGGGCTATCAGGACACCCATGTCCCTGGTTGCCCATCAGCCTGTTTTTTTTTTTATGCCAGACCTGTCCTCTGGACTGGGCCAGATTATATTGCTTTGCACTTCTCATGGTGCATAGCTTTCCCCATGCTTCCTTTGTTTGGTTCTTTTTCATCAACTTCCCTGCTGAACTATTTTGTTGTGCTTAATTAGTGCTTTTGTTGTGCCTAATAAAAATAATATTTACCTGCACTTTACCTGCTGTCTCTGCATCCTGGAGTTTGGACCAACAACAACAACAAAACAAGGAAATAGTTTAAATATTGTGTTATTGTTACACTGCCGTCCTGGACTTGTATCTATATTTGAATTGTGGTTCAAATGTACTGTTGATACTGTAAATGTGATTGGTATAAGCGCCGCCCTAGTGGCTCCCTGGATCTCTTTCAGAGATGTGTGAAAATGGAAAAAAGATGAAGAAAAAAATATATTTTTTGTTTTAATAAATTTTCTGTAGGAGAACAAACATGACACAAACCTTCCTAATTGTTAGAAATCCCACTGTTTAGGTTATGCATGTTTCACTGATGAGAATATTTGGCAAGCACCGTTTTGTCCTACTAATTTCAGCGATCCTTGAACTCATCGTAATTTGTTTTCATGTACAAATTTCTCTGATGCTGCCACAGAAAGATGTGTTTTTTGCCACTCTTTCTTTGTCTCATTTTGTCCACCAAACGTTTTGATTTGTGACCATAGAGCTTCAGTACACCAGAACTTTGCTGTGAAATTCTGCAAAAATTCCGCAAATGTGATGCTTTGAAGAATCACAATGTTTAATTTCTGGGCACTTAATATTGAAGTTGTTGGCCTTTTTCGTCAACAAAACCTCATTATTTAGGATGTTTATCGAGACATGCCATTATTAATGTTTTTACATGCGTGTTAAACAGCTGGTTTTGAATAAATCCATGCAATATTGAGTTTTTTGATACAAAACGTTTGTAGATGTAAAAATTCCAAGTGTTTGTGTGTGGGGCGGCGTTGTTGGGTTTAGGGTGGAATGGGGACCACCTTTAGGAGTCTTGTGTATGGGGTCCCAGAATTTTGTGCAATGCACAGCTGTATATCTTTGTGGAGGTTGTCTTATATAATGCTTGTTAGAAGATATGACATTAGCTACGTTCATCAAACAGATTATTAGATCATAATATAGCCAGGTTTCACCCACTTACTTGAAAAATGAGATACTGATGCGAACCTTTTAAGAAATTGCAACGAGATGTGTGATGACTATATTAGTGCTATGCTGGTAAAAAAAAGAAGTCTGAATGACACACACGCACACACACACACACACACACACAAACACATTCTTGTATTTCTTACCTTTTTGAGACCTCTGAAAAATGCCTACCTCTTTGGGACCACCCTTTCTAGATATATAAAGATTTGTATTTACAACATTAATAATATATACATACTATGCAATTATAAAAAAAGTTTGTTGTGAAAAGTGAGTTGGAATTTCACATGAAAAAGTTCACAGTTTTACAAGAAAAACTTCGAATTGTGGCAGTATTATAATAGACGTTGTCATTTCACTAAACGCAAGTCCAAATTTTACAAATAAACTGAATATTTGTGCATTATTATAATAAAAGTTTGTAATTTTATTCCATCAACAGTCACAATTTCACAAGAAAAGCTAAACATTTTGGCAACTTTATGAAAAGAGTTGTAATTTTACCTGACAAAAGTCACATTTTTTTAAAAAAACTTTTAAATGTTGCCAATATTATAATAATTATCGTAATTTTACTTGGCAAAATTATGACATCATTTTACTAACACAAATACACTATTTTAAAAGTACAACAACACAATTGGCAATATTGTAATAAAAGTCAGAGTTTTATATGACAAAGGTCACCATTTTGCGCTAAAAAGTCATAATTTTACATAAAAAAAAGTAATAGTTTTGTTACGATCCACTTCATGGATCGTTTCTTGTTTACTTTTCTGTATGTTTGATCACGTTTTGGACTCTGCCGTTTCCCTGAGTTGAACACTTCCTAGTTTATACTCGTCACCATGGCAACTTAATTATTTCACCTGCACTGGCGCCTGGCGCACACCGGTCGTTAATTATTGTGTTGTATTTAAGACCGCCTGCTACCTCAGTTCCTCCTGGACGTTTTGCTTGCTTAAGGCAACTGTTATGTTGTGTATTCTTGTTTCCCTTTTGTTTGTTCCACGCTAAGTTTAGCTTAGCCTCCGCGCGCTTGGCTCGCGCTACTTCAAACTCTGAACTTTGCCTCTTGCTAATAGAAGCATTTAGCTTCCCGTGCTAAGGCACACCTTTGTTTTGATCTTTTGTCAAGTGTTACTTTGGTTATTTATATTAAAATCTGCTCCTACTTTCATTCCTGCCTGCTCCAGTCCTTTGGCATCGAGAGGTGGCACTCCTCGTGCATCAAAGATGCGACCCAATCGTAACAAGTTTAATGAAAAAAATATTGCAGGACCAGGAAGAAAATGAGAAATTTTATTTTTAAATTTTTTGTTTGCAATTGTTTTTTTAATCTTCATTCCGTCAAGTTATTACAGTATGTCTCTAATATACATATTTATTTTATGTTTTTTTATTAATTTTGGCCAAAGGGGGCACATTTAAATTTCTCACACACACTTGTCATTACATATCTTAGCCAGAGAGGGAGCCTTTCAAATTTTTACACACACTTGTTATTTCATATGTTGACCAAAGGGGGAGGACACAGTCAATTTGAAAAATCCCTAATTTTTCGGGACGACCCTAACTTTGATAGATTCCACCACCAGGGGTGCAAATGAGACATTCTCTATTAGATGCAATGGTTTTCAGTATTGGGACCATGATTTATGTCCTAACTTGTTCACCGGTCCTCGTATGGAAAGTACTTTCCCTTGCTGATGTCTCAAAAATGGTGGACACACACACACACACACACACACACACGCACACACACACACACACACACACACACACACACACACACACACACACACACACACACACACACACACACACACACACACACGTGCACTTACTGCTGTACAAATGCAAGAGTCTTCAATTTCCACCATGCAGAGTGGAGTAGCAGAGAGCTTGGTATCTCTTCAAAGACCCCTGCAGCTTTCCCACAAGACATCATCCGCGTGTCTAACTCCCTCCAGATTCTGGTGTGTGTGTGTGTGTCATTATTTGTGTGAGCTCACTTCAGTAGTGTTATTAAGCTCCCAAAATTGAGGACAAATTGCTCTCAGGTGCAGATACTTTAGGATGAGATGATTTCTCTTTACCACTCTCCACAATGTTCCATTCTTTTGCCTCTCACCCCCTCCGTTCTTCCCTCGTTCTCTTTCCCAGCTCTCTTTTTCTCCCCTCATATCCTCTTACATCCTCACCCTATGTCCCACTTTTCATTCCATCATGGTCTTCAATTCCCCTTTTAAAAGACTCTCCACTGCAGGATGAGTGCTAGGCAGGGAGATGGCTTTTTTTGTCCACATTTCCGAAAAGAGAGCTTTGCTTGTTTCTTTTTTCTTTTTTGTGGGAGACCCAAAGGCTGCTTTTGTCCGAGTATGTGTGTGTGTGAGATAAGGAGTGTTTTTAAGTCTCTGTTTACTCCACGGATTCAAAATATTTTCTGTTTGAATTTTCGAGTTTCATATGCAGACCACATTGTTGTCAAAATGATCTCAGCTCCTGCAAAATTTTCTGTAAACATGCACAGTATGTAGAGTGGAAGCTCAATAAAAAATAAAAAATACATTTCTACTCTGTTTACGAAGCTTTACATTGTGCCAAATATGCCTCTGTGTGCGAATTATGTCTCGGTGTACAATTGCTTCATTCATTTTTCCATCCATCCATCCATCCATCCATCCATCCATCCATTATCTTCCGCTTATCCGAGGTCGGGTCGCGGGGGCAGCAGCCTAAGCAGGGAAGCCCAGACTTCCCTCTCCCCAGCCACTTCTTCCAGCTCTTCCCAGGGGATCCCGAGGCGTTCCCAGGCCAACCGGGAGACATAGTCTTCCCAACGTGTCCTGGGTCTTCCCCGTGGCCTCCTACCGGTTGGGCGTGCCCTAAATACCTCCCTAGGGAGGCGTTCGGGTGGCATCCTGACCAGATGCCCGAGCCACCTCATCTGGCTCCTCTCGATGTGAAGGAGCAGCGGCTTTACTTTGAGTTCCTCCCGGATGGCAGAGCTTCTCGCCCTATCTCTAAGGGAGAGCCCCGCCACCCGGCGGAGGAAACTAATTTCGGCTGCTTGTACCAGTGATCTTATCCTTTCGGTCATGACCCAAATTTCATGACCATAGGTGAGGATGGGAACGTAGATCGACCGGTAAATTGAGAGCTTTGGCTTCCGGCTCAGCTACTTCTTCCCCACAACGGATCGATACAACGTCCGCATTACTGAAGACGCCGCACCGATCTGCCTGTCAATGTCACGATCCACTCTTCCCTCACTCATGAACAAGACTCCTAGGTACTTGAACTCCTCCACTTGGGGCAGGGTCTCCTCTCGAACCCAAAGATGGCACTCCACCCTTTTCCGGGCGAGAACCATGGACTCTGACTTGGAGGTGCTGATTCTCATTCCGGTCGCTTCACACTCGGCTGCGAACCGATCCAGTGAGAGCTGAAGATCCCGGCCAGATGAAGCCATCAAGACCACATCATCTGCAAAAAGCAGAGACCTAATCCCGCGGCCACCAAACCGGAACACCTCAACGCCTTGACTGCGCCTAGAAATTCTGTCCATAAAAGTTATGAACAGAATCGGTGACAAAGGACAGCCTTGGCGGAGTCCAACCCTCAATGGAAATGTGTTCGACTTACTGCCAGCAATGCGGACCAAGCTCTGACACCGATCATTAATTTTTTTTTGCACGCAATTTGAAGCCATCAGAGTCTGCCATTTTGAGGTCATCAATTCCTGTGCACGCCGGCACGGCCATGTTTTGACGTGTTTATTCATTTCCACAATATGTCTTAGAGATCACTTTGTCTTGGCCGGGGCGCACTCCAGTGCAGGCAGCTGCATTCAATCTGCAATCCATCAGCACTCTACACACCTGTCGCTGATGAGCTTCCTGGGCTTTTTAAGCAGGTGCAAACCTGCGTTCCGGGCCAGAACATGGCGACCTGTTCCCGTATACAGCATTTTTCTGTTCCCTTCCGACGAGCTGTGTGTCCCTGTATTCCCCTCTGGTTCCCTGGCTGATGCCTTGGACTTCCGCCCCTTGCTCAACAGTCCTGGTAACACTAATTTAATCATTACACACATTTGGATTAGTTTCATACTTCATATATATATATATATATATATATATATATATATATATATATATATATATATTAGGCGTGTGGGAAAAATCGATTAGAATTTGATACGCGATTCTCACGTGAAATTCAGAATCGATTGTCATTTTTTTTCTTTTTTTTAATCAATCCAACAAAACAATACACAGCAATACCAGAACAACGCAATCCAATTCCAAAACCAAACCTGACCCAGCAACACTCAGAACTGCAATAAAAAGAGAAATTGAAAGGAGACACAAACACGACACAGAACAAACCAAAAGTAGTGAAGCAAAAATTATTTTCAACAACAGTATCAATATTAGTTATACTTTTAGTATTGCAGTGATTAAAAATCCCTCATTGACATTATCATTAGACATTTGTAAAAATTAAAAAAAGGAACAATAGTGTCACAGTGGCTTACACTTGCATCGCATCTCGAACGCTTGACAACACACTGTGTCCAATGTTTTCACAAAGATGAAATAAGTCAAAATTTTGGTTTGTTTAATAGTTAAACCATATTTACATTATTGCAATCAGTTGATAAAAAAAATTGTCCTTTACAATTATAAAAGCTTTTTTTAAAAAGCTGCTTGCATGTCAGCAGACTGGGGTAGATCCTGCTGAAATTATTTGTATTGAATGAACACAGAATTGTTTTGAATCAGAAAAATATCATTTTTGAATCGAGAATTTTATCGAATCGAAAAAATCGATATATTATCGAATCGTGACCCCAAGAATCGATATTGAATCGAATCGTGAGACACCCAAAGATTCACAGCCCTAATATATATATATATATATATATATATATATACATAGAGCTAAAACAACGTCCTTGCTTCTGTGGTGTCTTTCCCCCCTGTACTGTAACACACTTTGCGTGACACTTTAAATGTGTCCAAACTCTCACCAGAAATTATTCCCGTGCGCAGCCACCGCTGCTGCTCACTGCTCCCCTCACCTCCCAGGGGGTGATCAAGGGTGATGGGTCAAATGCAGAGAATAATTTGTGTGTGACAATCAATGGTACTTTAACTTTTAACTTAACAGTCTTGCTGTATAGCTGCAGGTTGCTAGACGGCCGCTTTGAGCTAGCGTTTTAGCCAGTTAGCTTCCAGCTTGTGGCACATTCACACGCACTTTAATTGTGATGAGACAGAAATAAAGATGCCACAGCAGACATTTATTACCTCGAAGGAGAAGGCACTACCGCACACTAGCAGTGTTAGGATGCCCTCAAAAACTCTCAATAATGCCACAATTATTAGCAGACACAAGGTAGAATGATTTTCCTTTTTTGTTTTTTTTTATTGTAGCAACGTGGTGGTTAACGTTTTGGAGCGCACTAATGAGAATGTTTGTGTGTGTGTGTGTGTGTGTGCGTGTTGGCATTTGTGCTTGCCGAAATGAAGTTGTGTTGTTTGGATAAAACAAAAAATATATATTATTAAGTTATCCCCTTTTAATGTTGTTTTGATATACATTAATAGATACACACATTGTAGTTTGTTCAAAGTGTGATTTAAAAAAAAAACTAAAATAAGGACTTTTGTTGAGGCTACACCTAACTATTCATTATTCATTACATTGATTCCTATGGGAAACACTGCTTCACTATACGAATATTTCGGTTTCCAAACCAATTAGGTCCATGAATTGATGTTCCACTGTATTCATGTAAATGTTCATTACAATGAAATATTCTACCATTAAGCAATAAAAAATATAATAAAATATTGAAAAATAAATGTTCTCTAAATTGTTGTGAAGGGGTGGGAGCGTGAACCAAAAACGTTTTTGTTTTCAGTTCTGGGTTGGAGTCAATGTTTACGAAAAAAAATTAAGTGCTGTTAAGATAAACATTTTTCAATCAGAATAATCACACTTTCAAATTTGGATTAATCATGATTAATCACAGGTTACGAATCACTAGCAAAATTTAAATTAACTTTAAAAAAAGAGCACAATATTTGGACACAATTGTCAAAATGTCATAGAGGAATGTTTTTTAACATTTGTACTTGAATTCACAGGATTTGTTTGTTCAAGAGTAGGTAACATCCATTTCCATCCATTTTCTACCGCTTATTCCCTTTTGGGGTCACGGGGGGCGCTGGCGCCTATCTCAGCTACAATCGAGCGGAAGGCGGGATACACCCTGGACAAGTTGCCACCTCATCGCAGGGCCAACACAGATAGACAGACAACATTCACACTCACATTCACACACTAGGGCCAATTTTAGTGTTGCCAATCAACCTATCCCCAGGTGCATGTCTTTGGAAGTGGGAGGAAGCCGGAGTACCCGGAGGGAACCCACGCATTCACGGGGAGAACATGCAAACTCCACACAGAAAGATCCCGAGCCTGGATTTGAACCCAGGACTGCAGGACCTTCGTATGGTGAGGCAGACGCACTAACCCCTCTGCCACCGTGAAGCCCGAGTAGGTAACAGTTTCATCTATTTTGAGGTAATATTTGCAGTCTCCTCACTTATCTTATCACTAACGTAAGCATCAAACTGAATAACCACTGATCATATAACAACCCACGCTGCTTTCTAGGTAACCCTCCACGGTTAACATAAAAAACATGTATGGTCAAAATAAATTACATGATTAATCTGCAGTTATACATGATTAATTCACATTTTCTTGTCATTAACCACAAGAGTTAGCGAGTTATTTTTTTCCATTATCATCACATCAGACAAATCGCACTCACACAAATCATTCAGTCAGCCATTTAGCGTGTTATGGACCCACCCTCGTCATGGAGAAGAAATAAATGAAATGCACACAACGCAGTCCCAAAATTGAAGACGATCGATCCGGCCATCAAAAACGGAAATCCACCACCACTAACGGGACCCGAAAAGCTGGACCCTCGCACGGCTAAGAAGAATGAAGAGAAAGAGGAAGATTGCGCTCGATGACTTGTCCGTTAGACTACTATATGGCCTTGTGGTTCAAGTGAGACTGAGACTGGGAGGTTGTTAGTTCAAACCCCGGCCGAATCATAACAAAGACAATAAAAATGGGACCCATTACCTCCCTGCTCAAGGGTTGGAATTGGGCGTTAAATCACCATAACGATTCCCGAGCGCGGTACACGCTGCTGCTCACTGCTCTCCTCACCTCCCAGCGGGTGAACATGGGGATGGGTTGAATGCGGAGGGCAATTTTCACCACACCTAGTGTGTGTGACAAATGTTTGGGACTTAAACTTTAACTTTATATCGTATTCAATTGTCTATGCGCAATAAAAAGACGAGAACAAAAAGTACAAAGGGAATTGCAGGTGACTAAGAGAAAAACAAATTATATTGAAGGTAACAATACAAAAAATAAATATGCAACTTGAATAAAAAAGTTTCATAAAATGAGATAAACGGGAATGAGATAATGACGATAAAACAAAACCGTGCTAGTTTCTGTATAAATGTGCAATGGGGAAGAAGTGCAGCACTTGAAGTCCTGGCAATAAAATGGAACCACATGGAACACAAGGAAGAATAATCCGGTGTCTTCCTGCCAAAACTGCTCCGCTTAAGGACCTCAATAATTGAAAAGCAGCTGCAGGTGTGTCTTGTTACTCCCAAAATAGGAGAACCGAAGGAGGGAATATTTGGCCTGTCGTTGGTCATGTGACTGCCAGGCTGCGTTTGATTGGTGAAATAGAGTCAAACATTAGCAGTGGTTTTGGTAGATTGGTAGAAGTCTCTCAAAGTTGTCTTTACGAACAGTAATCAATAGAGAAGGAATAAATATAATGATGACAGAAACTCAAGGGGGTCATAATTTCGATTGAAACGAATGGAAAAGAGAGCCCTCGAGTCTCTAGGGGTAAAATAACTTACATAAAATACCTAAAATAACATAGTTCGGCCATTTGGAGTTTTTCCTTGCCCAGATGGGGGTTCAGAGCAGAGGTTGTCATTGTGGTTTGTGCACCCCGTCAAGGCACTTGTGGTTAGGGACTGTATAAATAAACTTGAAATGATTGATTAATTGGTTGAAGAGAAAAAGAAGGTACTGTAAGCCAAATTTTTTGTATTTTGCGTCCTCTTCTACTGATGTTTTCCTCAAGATCAGTGAGCCAATGCTGAAAGAGCATGAGAAAACAGTCTGTGGTGTTTTTGGAAGAGCAAGGAAATTCTTGAAGGCCTACTGAAACCCACTACTACTGACCACGCAGTCTGATAGTTTATATATCAATGATGAAAACATTACAACACATGCCAATACGGCCTTTTTAGTTTACTAAATTGCAATTTTAAATTTTGCGCGAAGTATCCTGTTGAAAACGTCACGTAATGATGACGCGTGCGCGTAACATCACGGATTGTAGCAGACATTTTGTTCCAGCCCGATCCCAGCTATAAGTCATCAGCTTTAATCGCATAATTACATAGTATTCTGGACATCTGTGTTGCTGAATCTTTTGCACTTTGTTCAATTAATAATGGAGACGTCAAAGAAGAAAGATGTAGGTGGGAAGCGGTGTATTGCGGCTGCCTTTAGCAACACAAACAAGGCCGGTGTTTCCTTTTTTCGTTGTTTACATTCCCGAATGATGACTGCGAAGCTTTACTATGGAACAGAGCGGTCAAGCGAACATGGTTCCCTACCACATGTCAACCGACAGGTTTCGGTGAGAAAATTCTGGTAATATGTTGGCTCTTACCGTAGACATGAGCGGAGCCTGCGTCGTTCCTTGTGCACCTGTCAAGGAGGCAGCTGCGAACTCTCTTGCCTCCTCCAACCGGCCGCCTCGAATGTGGGATGCTTCCACCGTGGAGGAGAGGGAAAAAAAGCTCAGCCCGCCCCCAAAGGCAGCCTTCGCTTCGCCTCGTCCAGAAACGTGGTTTCCCTCAGAGACACTGGCGGTCACCACACCCGTGGCCACACCCCTCCGACATTCAGGTCTCGACCATATAATCTCATAAAGACACTAGTATCACAATAAGCAGATAAGGGATTTTCCAGAATTATCCTAGTAAATGTGTCTAATAACATCTGAATCGCTCCCACTAGCCTCGTCTTTTTCTTTTTAGTCCTTCACTCTTACTATCCTCATCCACAAATCTTTCATCCTCGCTCAAATTAATGAGGAAATTGTCGCTTTCTCTGTCCGAATCGCTCTTGCTGCTGCTGGCCATGATTGTAAACAATGTGAGTATGATGAGCTCCACATCCCGCGACATCACGCACACATCGTCTGCTACTTCCGGTACAGGCAAGGCTTTTTTATTAGCGACCAAGAGTTGCGATTTTTATCGTCGATGTTCTCTATTAAATCCTTTCAGCAAAAATATGGCAATATCGCGAAATGATCAAGTATGACACATAAAATGGACCTGCTATCCCCGTTTAAATAAGAAAATCTAATTTCAGTAGGCCTTTAAATTGTGATGTTTTTACATTTATTTTTTGTTCATGATGTGAGCCATATCGTTTTTGAAGTAATCATGGACCATTTTGATAAATACATGCAATTCACTCATCAATGTAATGTTTTTATACGCCTTTTTCCACACTGTCTACACGGCGACAGCATATCGAGGGTGCATTCCAAGTACAGTCAGTCATCTACCCATTACTCAAAAACTCTTTGATGTTATAAAACATGTTTGACGGATTCATTTTCAAGAGCAAAAAATACAAAAACAGAACTTGTTAGCGAAATTTCAGGTGAACCTTGAGTACACTTTTTTTACTTTTATGTTTGGTTACATTACTGACTAATGCACACACTTATTCTGACCTCACAATATAAAAAGATGTATGTGACACACTTGCAGATGTTTTAATGCGCCAGATTGATCGCATATCAAATGGTCATCCACGGAATCGGTCCACTATCCTCAACACCACCAAGACAAGTCATGAGTCCGACTTCCCACCAGGATAGAATAAAAATGCTAAAACCTTGTCCCAGTCTGCTCTTTTTTTGTCACTGGCCTTTAACCCCGTGGGGATGATTCCCTGCAGAGATGACAATGATGCTGGACTAACCGAGCTGTGTGGTCCAACCCCCTGTTTTAAACACACTTTTCAGCATTAGGATGTTTAAATATGATTTATTTTAAATGCAGAATTATATGTCCAGTCTTGATATTGGGAATATTTAGTGGTGTATACATACTGCACAGCTTTGAACAAAAACCCGACTTTTTTTTATTTTTTCATAGCTTGACAGCTTTGTGTGTGTTCCACGGTGAACCATATGTGGTTGGAATTTTAATGGGCTTCTTATCCAGTAAGCCACATTTAAAAAACATCAGTTCTCTGTGTTCGTTGCTGAGAAAAGGTAAATAATGGTTATGGTTTTCATATATTTTAAGCATGCCTTCAATTACAATAACACTACATCACTAATTAAGGCATGTTGGCACCCATTAGACAAAAAACAGAAAATATTGATACTGTATAAAAGATTTCTATTAGGAAGTGCTAAACATTCATGTCCCCTAAAGGTACATGGGTGTTTTGTGAGATCTTGCAATACAGGACTGTCTCAGAAAATTAGAATATTGTGATAAAGTCCTTTATTTTCTGTAATGCAACTAAAAAAATGAACATGTCATACATTCTGGATTCATTACACATCAACTAAAATATTGCAAGCCTTTTATTATTTTAATATTGCTGATTATAGCATAAAGCTTAAGAAAACTCAAAATCCTATCTCAAAAAAGTTGAATATTTCCTCAGACCAAGTGAAAAAAAAAAGATTTATGACAGCAAAACAAAATCAAACATTTGAAAATGTCAATTAATGCACCCAGTACTTGGTTGGGAATCCTTTTGCATGGATTACTGCATCAGTGCAGCGTGGCATGGAGGCAATCAGCCTGTGGCATTGTTGAGGTGTTATGGATGCCCAGGATGCTTCAATAGCGGCCTTTAGCTCATTTGCATTATTGGGCCTGGTGTCTTTTAGCTTCTTCTTCACAATAACCAAAATAATTTTCCATGAGGTTCAGGTAAGGGTAATTGGGAGGCCGATGGAGAACAGTAATGCCATGGTCAGTACACCAGTTACTGCTGGTTTTGGCACTGTGGACAGGTGCCAGATCATGCTGGAAAATTAAATCATCATCTCCATTGAGGTTTTCAACAGATACAGCTTCAATAGCCGTATTCCCATGGTCAAGCCACTCCTGAACTCTAGACAACGGAAGTTCCCTCAGTCAGCAATGGTTTGGGGAGCCATGTCAGCTGCTACTTTTGGTCCACTGTGTTTCATCAAGTCCAGAGTCAATGCAGCTGTATACATTCTTCCATCTGTTGTAAAGCTCTATGACTTTATCACAATATTCAAATTTTCTGAGACAGTCCTGTACTTTTTGCAAGATCTCGCAAAATATTTTTTTCCTATGTCAGTGAACCGGAAGTAAAACAGACACAGCGATGGAGGAGTGGGAGCCTACCCATCATCTGTGCTCTGTTGTGGGACCATGATACGATTTGATGTCTTTATATGTTAAGCCAATACTACAATAGAAATCAATAAACTTCTCCCATTGATGATGGGTAGGCTCCTCCATCGTTTTGTCTGTTTCACTTCTGGTTCACCATTGTTTTTACTTCCGGGTCACTGACATACGAAAAAAAACTTTTGGTGAGATCTCGCAAAACATTTTTTTCCCTTCATGTCTCTTTCGGGGCTCTGTAGACACGCAAGCCCCGAAAAGAAAGAAAAAACAAACTACTATATTGTACTGTTAAATTTATTGGAATTGGGGGTTAAATCGCCAAAATGATTCCCAAGCGCAGCCATCGCTGCTGCTCACTACTCTCCTCACCTCCTAGGGAGTGAACATGGGGATGGGTCGAATGCAGAGGATAATTTTACCACACCTAGTGTGTGTGTGCCTATCGTTGGGACTTTAATTTTAACGTTATTCTCATCTATCAACCTCTTTTATCCTTTTGACACTTACATGTCCTATGTAATGTACCACATAATTTTTTTATGAGTTCATTTAACAATATTATTATCATTGAAAATGTAATGGAAAATTCTATTACATGCATGCTAAGAACTTAGTTAACGTTTCTGATTTGGCAACTCTATCCTATAGCCACGCACCCCGGGTAATATACTTCCGGTGTTGTGACCTCTGTTTACATCCGTCATGTCAAAACCATATCTTCTTGTTGGCTACTAATAAATGCTCTGGAACTACAACTGGTTCGGGACTAACAGTGTACGGACTGTACTCATTCACTTATGATTAGCAGTGAAGTACAAAATCGTCAATTTTGTGGCTCGGCGAGTGAACACAGGCGACAACTAGTAAGCCAGCTAAATGATGGTGACTAGAGAACTTGTTTCGACGCCCTTTCCTGCTATTCATTTTGGCACTTAGACAAAAGGTTTAGCGAGTACCGTATTTTTCGAACTATATGACGCACTTAAAATCCTTAGTTTTTCTCAAAACTCGACAGTGCGTCTTATAAGCGAGTGCGCCTAATTTAAGGAATGAGATTGATTGAGCTTACCCACCTCAAAGCAATTTTATTTGGTACATGATGTAATTATAAGTGTGACCAGTAGATGACAGTCAAACATAAGAGATAAGTGTGGGCTGCACTGTTTGATGTGCTTCAACATTTGATTATTATTATGGTGTGTTTATAAGGTAAGCAATATTATCTGCCTTTTTTTTTGCAATATTATGCAAAACTAACTTTTCTTACCTACTGGTACCTGCCGATCTGTATTTAAGACCTGCATAAATCCTGAAGAATTTTGCGTCTTTGTAGTAGATAAGCTTCTTCTTTTTCTGTGTCTTCTTGTTAGCTGTTACCATTTCTTAGCTCGGTTGGTAGAGTGGCCGTGCCAGCAACTTGAGGGTTGCAGGTTCGATTCCCGCTTGTGCCATCCTATTTACTGCCGTTGTGTCCTTGGGCAAGACACTTTACCCACCTGCTCCCAGTGCCACCCACACTGGTTTAAATGTAACTTAGATATTGGGTGTCACTATGTAAAGCGCTTTGAGTCACTTGAGAAAAGCGCTATATAAATATAATTCACAATAAAATTCACTAATATAAAGTAATGTAAAGATCGTACTCATATCTGTCAGTAAACTCGCTATCAAACCACTAAAACTTACCGGTATAGTGAGTTTACATTATTCACCCAATTGTTATTAGAGTTTTGGTCGGACGGTTTTTCACGGGACACATTTCCGGTGTTGTTGTTTATAGATGAGGAGATGCTGCTCCGTTACTGATTTAAGTAGAGTCTGAATGTCATTAAAACAATTAACAAATTCCCTTGTGGAGAAAAATGTCCCTTCTGGATCAATAAAGTTTGTCTAAGTCCCAGTTAGCTCCATCTTTTGACACTTCTTCCAATCCCATCCTTGCACGCTACACCTCAACAACAAAGATGACGGGGAGAAGACGCTGCCGAAGGTGAGCCACTTAAATAAGACCACCCCCAAAACGGCGCATCAGGAAGCGACTGTCAGACAGCGGCTTGAAGATGATCTGTAAAACATAATCAATGCAACAATTTCACCAAAGAACCACCATTATATGTTATGTAGACCATGAGGAAGTGTTTTCAATTTAGAAAAAAAATAATTATATGACTCCTTTAATGCGCCCTATACATGAAAATGTATAGGGTGCCTTATACATGAAAAAAGATTTAAAAAACAGACCATTCATCGGCAGTGCGCTTTATAATTCGGTGCGCCCTGTGGTCCGGAAAATATGGTACGTGTTACCGGGCACGTCTCATACCGTCATTCCGTCTGTTGCAGGAGCAGCAAGAAGCTTCTCTGTGAGCGCAACCGGATACGACAGCAGGCAATCTGCGATCAGCTCACCTGAATTCCAATGAGGCTCGACATTATAAAGACCAACGCAGCCGACGTTAAAGCGCCAGAACGTATCAGTAACAGTAAGCTTCACATCTTTGGCTCCTCTCCTGTGTTTGCTCTCGGTATTCCTCTGCTCCTTGTGTTTACTTGTTCCTGTCGTCTCCCATATAGCCTTGGAAGTAAGCTGTGCACCTCACTTCCCTGGATCCCCCTCTGGACTCCGACTGCCTCCTTTAATCCTCGACTCCCCTAGCTTTGGACACGAACCTCAGGATGCCTCTCTCCAAACCCACGGAACCCCCGCTTGGATCCCGGACCTTCTTTTGCCCAGCCCCTTTGGACTTGTTTGCCTTTCCGACCAACACGTACTTACAGCAACCTCCTGGTAATATTTCCCTGTTAATTCCTGCACATGGTCTTGCATGCACACACATGGTAGCATACGCACTCTACTCACTCATCAAGTTCAATAAAACCCTGTTGAGTGATACTTCCTCTTTCCCCCCTGTCGTACATAACGGTACCTGCGGCTGAAGTGAGCGTTCAACACACAGCCTTCTTTTTTATATTTTTGTGGGTTTACATAATTTAACCATGGAACTTTTGTTGTTAGAGAATGTCGGTCGGTTGGGTTTTTACGGGACACATTTCCGATGTTGTGTGTTGTTGTGCTGAGAAGCCAAGTATGTAAGGATAGGGCTTGAAAGAAAACAAAGTCTGAATGTCAATCAAATAATTACCTCCACCTTTCCACACTCTTCCTTTGCCTCCCGGCCTCACACGTGACAATATTTCATTAAAACAAGTGATACTTTGACATGAAAATGAACGTTTAAAAACACGGATTTCTTTGCCTTCGTGGAGATTTCACATGCTTGCATTGATCCAATTACTCAAGCTTGTTGAAAATTAATTCTTGCCACTGCTTCAACTTTTAATTTCTCTAATTGATATGTCTTATCCCCCAGAGGTTAGTGTTTTTGGAAAGTAAACTAATAGATTTGAAATTATAATCCCTCTTACTACTGAGCAATTGAGGAACTGCTCCGTTATTGATTGCCAATCCATCCAAACTCAATTAAGGTGCTGGAGACTAATGGAAAAAGGCGGGGAAAGGCAAAGAAAGCCTCTTTGCTTTACAATAGCTTTCATTTTCACTTCTGCAACAGTGACACTTTTTATACGGACAATATTCATGTGTAACAACAGTTTTTTTTGCAAATAATATAAATGTTAGTTAATACTAACATGTTTTGTTCTTTTTAACCCCGGAAACTCGAAACTTTTGAAGACAGGGGCCATTTGGCCTAAAACAACTTTGCCGGGTGCTGAAAAACAACTGCATGTAAGGTAGCAATATATATATATATATATATATATATATATATATATATATATATATATATATATATCTGTGTACATATATATAAATATTATATTAATAAATTATATGCTAGAGATGCGCGGTTTGCGGTCTCATCCGCGGGTCGGGCGAGTGACATGACGAAAAAATAGATTTTAATTAGATTCGGGCGGTTGAATCATCCGGAAATATTTGATATACATGGTTCTGGGATCGGTATCCTTTGCCATTCAAAGAGCCATTTAAGACCCGAGTCACAAAGCGAAGAAGACAATAGGAGACGCTAATATTCTCTAGAATGACTACCGGCAGTCACCCAGATAATAAGTATTAGGGCGTGCTATGAAGTCATTGACTTTGTCGCCCTCTACAGCATGTACGATCTACTTGTCAGTCCAGCATCATGTTGTTTGTGGCTTCCGCAGACACACACACACGACTGCAAGGCATACTGGGTGACACAGAGTACACTAATGGTTGAGATATAAACAATTTTAACGCTCTTAGTAATATGCACCACACTGTGAAGCCACACCAAACAAGATTGACAAACACATTTCGGGAGAACATCCTCCCAGTAACACAACATAAACGCAACACAACAAATACCCAGAATCCTTTGTATCCATGAGAGTCCTGACTATTTTATACACCCCGCTAGCAGCAAACCCCGCCATTTCAAAGTAAACGATGGTTTGGGCAAGACATAACATCGTTGTTTATTGCAACTATATTCTTTGAATACGCATTGAGGCTAAAAAGTCGGTTTTATCTGATTATTCACTGAATCTAACAAATTAATAGATAGATTACTCAATTACTACAATAATCGCCAGCTGCAGCCCTAGATACCAACAACACAACAAAAAACATGAATATTTGTGAAAAAAATACAGTGGTAACACGAATTGCCATTTTTTCAAGATATCAGCTGTCTGCAGAAACAACCTAATTTTCCCAACCATGGGAAGGAAGACGATGAGTTGGAAGGACCGTGCTGAGAAGTGTTGTGGTTTGTGCAGCCTTTTGAGACATTAGTGATTTAGGGCTATATAAGTAAACATTGATTGATAGTTTGATTGATATTAATTGAATTAAGGAAATAAATAATAAAAAAAACATATTAGAGCTTAAGATTTCAACAATCTGCACCATACTGTAGCAGAAGAGTTGATAACCCCAGCTAAGGATGTTAAAAAGAACTGTAATAGCTAATTGGCGGACACGTATCCATTAAAATAGAGAGAAGCCGCTGATTGTGTCTTTGACAGAGACACAGCAGTATGGCGATACAGTACCTGGAAGTGTTGGACATTATTATTATATAATTTCATAAAACTACTGTAATTGTTTGTAGTACATTCTATTATGTTATCTACAATATTTCCCATTTTTAAAAACATGTTTTTCTTTTTCAAAGGCATGTTAGATGTTCAAATTCTTGTGTTTTATGGGGGCAAAGCACAATTTAAATAAATTTAAATCGGCGATGCTCTCTAGAAATACTTTTTTTTTTTAGCTACGTGACAGAATGAATTAAACCTGTTTCTCGAGGTACCACTGTACTGTGGTAGATAACTTAAACATATCCCTCTTATCAGGCTGGTATTTATCCAATACTGATAGTACTTTTGATAGTACAACATAGAGCTCATGTTTAAAAATCATTTGATTTCTTTGTTGTTATGGTGTTTGTATATAAAAGCAGGGTTGTCCAAAGATAATGCACTAAATAAAGCATGCAATTTATCACAAAATGTGTTGCATTAGTCTTGTATCAACGCATAATTATCACACAATTTATTTTGGCCGCACAAAAGTGCACTCTTGAGTTGTATGTGGATGTGCATCGTTCGGTATATTATCTATTGGCGTACATTAGCACATTGTTATATGCAAAATTATTGCCGGATTTCTTAAAATGTGCCTTTTTTTTGATATTTTGTTACCAGTTTTGAGCAAATAAATTGTGTGGAACATTCTTGATAATTATATATCTGTTTAAAAATTGTGGGGTCTTTTTTCAAGTCGATTTGAATTAAACAAGTTATTAACTTTGATTAATATACATTTAAAAGAGTTATTAATCAGATAAAAACCCCCCCAAAAAAAATTGACAGCACTAATATGAAGCAGTATATATAATCATACAAATTTAAAAAACAGTCCAAAGTTGAAGCATGCAGCCAAAATCGTTGCTAACTGATCTGCTGGTCTTTCTGGGGTAACATTTTTGCCTTAAAACAAAAGTAAACTGTAGTAATATAGCAGGATTTAAATTGTCAAAAGTTATTAATATCATTGACGTAATTTGTAACCCTCTTCTTGTGGCTCATTTTTTTTACTTCATTGTTTGGGACTTTAGTTCTGGCATAATTTTCTAACACACATGGCATTTTCATCATTATTCCAACAGCTTGCCAAGTTGGTGATTGCCACACTCCTCCATCATCAGTATTTTTTCCGGATGACGGGACCTGCAGAGTTGATAGATTTGCGCTTGAATGGCAAACAAGATGACCATTTTACTTCACTCCATGACCAGCCGTGTCCTGAAGGGTGAACTGAACTGTACTGATAATCGTAGAAATGGAAGATGGAGAGATTGCCATCAGTAATATGAACATATGTAACATAGTATGAGTACATAACATAATTTGCATGTTCACGCATCTTTATACTGAACAAAAATATAAGCACCACAATTATTATTGCTACAATTTTTCACAAGTTGAACTCCAATGTCTAACATTTTTATTATACACACAAAATACCTCCCTCCATCCATCCATTTCCTACCGCTTATCCCCTTTTGGGTCGCGGGGGGCGCTGATGCCTATCTCAACTACAATCGGGCGGAAGGTGGCGTACACCCTGGACAAGTCGCCACCTCATCGCAGGGCCAACACAGATAGACAGACAACACTCACTCTCACATTCACACACTAGGGCCAATTTAGTGTTGCCAATCTACCTATCCCCATGTGCATGTCTTGTCCTTTCAAATATTGTTCAAAAATGTGTCAAAATCTGTGTTAGTGAAGATTTCTTATTTGCCTAAATAATTCATCCCACCTCACAGGTGCATTGTGCGGGTGTGCCTGAGGCTGCCCATAATAAAAATCCACAGTGAAATGTGCAGTTTTATTACCCAGCACAATGTCACAGATGTTGCAAGTTTTGAGGGAGCGTGCAGTTGACATGCTGACTGCAGGGGATGTCCACCAGAACTATTGCTTGTGATTTGAATGTTCATTTTACTACCCCAAACCATCTCTAAAGGTGTTTCAGAGAATTTAGCAGTACATCCAACCGGCAACACAACTGCAGACCAGCCCATTCAGTAGGTGCACCTCCATGGTCTTCTGAAACCAGCCACCCAGACAGCTGCTGTAACATTTGGTTTGCATGACCAAATAATTTCTGCACAAAATGTGAGAAATTGTCTTGGGGAAGCTCATATGCATGCTTGTTGTCCTCATCGTGGTCTCGACCTGACCGCAGTTTGTCGTCGTATCCAATTGCTCACATTTGATGCCGTCTGGCAAGTTGGAGAGGTGTTCTCTTCCCGGTTTTCACTCTTCAGGGCAGACGGCGGACAGCGTGTGTGGCGCCGTATGGTAGAGCGGTTTGCTGATGTCGTTGTGAATGGAGTGGCCCATGGTGGGGGTGGGGTTATGGTATGGGCAGGAGTATGTTATGGTTAACGAATGCAAGTGCATTTTATTGATGGCATTTTGAATGCACAGAGATACTGTGACGAAATCCTAAGGCCCATTGTTGTGCCATTCACCCGGGACCATCACCT